>NC_059431.1:118452490-118647490 GCF_021028975.2 Sphaerodactylus townsendi
ACCGTGGGACAAATGGGGCGCCAAAGTCCCCTGGGAGCCAGGTTTCGGGGGTTGCCCAGTTGTGACAGGGAGGGGACTGATGAGTGTAATGGAGGATGCTTTGGCCTGTAAACTTTAGTTCGGGCAATAGAAGTCTACATATTTTTTCGTGATGCTGTTTTGTAATAAAGAAATCATCTGAATACACAGAGTCTGGTTGTTGAACAGTTTGGGGGCCGGACAGTCATGATTAAGGCAGGTGGGAGGATGATGAATTTTCTTAACACTGGTTAACGGTGTTAATTATTACATTGTGTTTGGTCTGTATGAGGAAGGATGAAGTGCAGAGAAGTTGTTAGTTTCGTAAGCAGAAAACAAGGGAAGACGTGACAGAGGTTTATAAAATTAAGATTTTTTTTGAGGAGCAAGCGAGTAGAGAGGCGTTCCCTCCATCATAATAGCAGACTCGGGACCACCTGATGAAATTCACGGACAGTAGATTCATGGCTGGCAAAAGAAAGGACTTCTTCACTCGATGTGTTATTGGCAGCCACAGAATGTAACTACTTTTGGTTTAGTTGACCTCTGTTGGGATATGACAAATCCCTGGAAGGAAGTCAGTCCTTTGAAGGTTGTCAGCAGCCACCACCAAATTCCCACCGTTTTCAAACGGAAATTTGCTGAGTACTTCTGAACTCTTAAGCGGGGAAAAGTTTACCTTTCCCCAGGAGCTGTCACAGTGCATAGCAAGGTTGATATCATACTAGGGCAGGGGTAGGGAACCTGCGGCTCTCCAGATGTTCAGGAACTACAATTCCCATCAGCCCCTACCAGCATGGCCAATTGGCCATGCTGACAGAGGCTGATGGGAATTGTAGTTCCTGAACATCTGGAGAGCCGCAGGTTCCCTACCCCTGTACTAGGGCCTACAGCATGCTGCTAGGGTTGCCAGCAGGTATGGAGCAATGTGTTATACCCCTAGGAGCAGCAGTGGCTTAGGAGGTTCAGAGCTCGTGTATCTAATCTGGAGGAACCGGGTTTGATTCCCAGCTCTGCCGCCTGAGCTGTGGAGGCTTATCTGGGGAATTCAGATTAGCCTGTACACTCCCACACACGCCAGCTGGGTGACCTTGGGCTAGTCACAGCTTCTCGGAGCTCTCTCAGCCCCACCCACCTCACAGGGTGTTTGTTGTGAGGGGGGAAGGGCAAGGAGATTGTCAGCCCCTTTGAGTCTCCTGCAGGAGAGAAAGGGGGGATATAAATCCAAACTCCTCGTCCTCCTCCTCCTCCTCCTCCTCCTCCTCCTCCTCCTCCTCCTCCTCCTCCTCCTCTTCTTCTTCATCATCATCATCATCATCATCATCATCATCATCATCATCATCATCATCATCATCATCATCATCATCATCGAGGTTTAATAGAATGTTTTTTATCTCTATGTCATGAAAACCTTCAGCTGCGCTTTTCCACACACGAAGCCTTCATTGCTTGATACATTTCAGTTTATTGCATTGCTTCATTGCTTTCAAGTATCTCTTGACGTTTTAAAAAGATCCAGATCCCGAATGCTAGTCACAACTCCTGACAGAACTGTGTGTAAATATGCAGAGTGCACTTTTTCAGGACGGGCTTTATTCATGTAGTTTTTGCAGTGAACTTGTGTGCAGGTGAGCTGCAGGTGGAGGCGGAGGAGGCCTTCACGGAGTGGTACAGGTGGGAGGGTCTTTTCGGTGGCACGCAAAATGGGTGGCTCAACTATGAAATTATGAATAAACCTTTTCTTAAAAGCTCCTGGGAACTCTGTACAAGTTTAGGAAGGATTCATAGCCCAGGAGTACAAGAACCAGGCCGGACCCTGAGCGTGTGCGCCCAAATGCGGGAAGGGCCTGCAACCAAGTGACCTCTCTTGTGAACTTTCCTCTAGTCTTGCTTTGTATGTGTTTCCTTCCTTCAGGGGTCTCCAGAGATGTCCCATGGTCATCCTGGCTCCTGCCAACACCTCTTTTGGTGCCCACCGAGTGATTTAGAAAGTGGGCAACAATAGGTGGGGCTTTTGCTTAGCATGCCTTCCGATTGGCTGTTGGAGACCTGATCGGCTGTGCAATTTGTTTACATTGTTTTGACAGCATCGGTGCCCCTCGTGCGAGGATCTTCCCTGAATATATTCTTATTAAAAGACATTCCATTCAGCAGAGCTTCTGCCTGAACCATCGAAGAGTTACTAGTCAAGCTAAGCAGCATCTCCTCGATCCCTTGCATCTTCACGGTTGGCTCCAGTGGGAGCTGTTTTGTGGTTGTGCCCATTACTCTTGTCAGAATTCCAGAAGTGCCCACAGGCTCAAAAAGGTTGGGGATCCCCTCAGAGGTGGGATCCAACCAGTTCTCACCACTTCTCTAGAAGTGGTGACTAATTTTTTTCTGAGTGCCGAGAAGGGGTTACTAAAGCAACCTCCCTGCCCAATAGGGACTGGAGGTGCGTGTGTGCGGCGGCACCACTGTTTGAATCCCACCACCATCGGAACCTGTTATTAAAATTTTTGGATCCCCTCCTTTAGCTTATAGTGATGGCCATTATGTTTCCCCCCAAACCTTGGTGTTAAAAGTGAATTAATTGGGTTTTGTATTGAAGGTATAGTTTTTTTAAAAAATCTAATATGTGGTTAATACTGAGGCTTTAGCAAGATGCATATTTGGCAGCACAATATTAAAAACAAATTGCAGACGAGGGTCCCAGATAATAGATGCAAAGATTTATTGTCAAAGGCTTTCACGGCCAGAATAACCGGGAGGGTTGTGGGGTTTCCGGGCTGCAGCCTGGAAACCCCACAACACCTAGATGCAAAGCCAAATTTGCAGCTTACCTGAGGTACCGGGTCCAGCTAGCTTAGGGCTTCCATACCTCTCTGCTTCCCGGAGCTCTGGAGCCTTAAGAAACAACTGAAGCCTTGGAGTGAGTCTGGGGGTGGGTTGCCTAGAACTAAATTTAGCTGAACTGAAAGTGGATGGATGCTTTCATTGTTTTTCCGGGTAGTTCAACTGTTCTATTTCTGAGATCCCCAACCAATGGAGTCTGAGGGCAACTTTGAAAAATTCTGACGCAACTACAGATGGCTGCTGCAGGTGTCGCGGACAATCACAACAAAGTCAGGGCCATGATGTAAAACGTACCTCTAATATTAACTTTTCCAAATTTCAGACAAAGGTTCTGTTTAAGCAAGATACCTTTTAACGTGCACAGCCCGTCCGAAGACCTGCTAGGCAAAAGCTGCCCCCAGCTCTGCCTACTTTTCAGTGAATGCTAGGGAAATTGCTGGCAGGGACCATGAAACCTATGACCCTTGTTCTATTTCATTGACCCATATTTTGGTACAATCACATTCTGAGCTGTGGAAGAGGAGGTTGGGTGGTGGTCAGAGGCGTATCGGGGAAATGGTGCTGGGGGGCAAAACCTGCTCCGGGTGCTTCCCCACGCCCCCCCTGTGCTCAGGGGTGGGGCCCTGGGGCAGGGGTGGCTCAGATGGGCACCACAGTGGCAGCAGGCTGGCAGCGGCCCTGAGGACCTGGGGAGGGAAGGAGGCGGCTTGGACAGGCACCGTGGCAGCAGACTGGCTCCTGGCAGCAGGCCGTCTCTGTCTTTAGGCTCCACCCCTGTGAGCCCCACCATCAAGCCAAGTTGACATGGAGGAGGGGGGGGGGGTGATTTTGCGCCCCGCCGTTGCACCTGAACATAAGAACATAAGAACATAAGAACAAGCCAGCTGGATCAGACCAGAGTCCATCTAGTCCAGCTCTCTGCTACTCGCAGTGGCCCACCAGGTGCCTTTGGGAGCTCACATGCAGGAGGTGAAAGCAATGGCCTGCTGCTGCTGCTGCTCCCGAGCACCTGGTCTGTTAAGGCATTTGCAATCTCAGATCAAAGAGGATCAAGATTGGTAGCCATAGATCGACTTCTCCTCCATAAATCTGTCCAAGCCCCTTTTAAAGCTATCCAGGTTAGTGGCCATCACCACCTCCTGTGGCAGCATATTCCAAACACCAATCACACGTTGCGTGAAGAAGTGTTTCCTTTTATTAGTCCTAATTCTTCCCCCCCAGCATTTTCAATGTATGCCCCCTGGTTCTAGTATTGTGAGAAAGAGAGAAAAATTTCTCTCTGTCAACATTTTCTACCCCATGCATAATTTTATAGACTTCAATCATATCCCCCCTCAGACGTCTCCTCTCCAAACTAAAGAGTCCCAAACGCTGCAGCCTCTCCTCATAAGGAAGGTGCTCCAGTCCCTCAATCATCCTTGTTGCCCTTCTCTGCACTTTTTCTTCAATATCCTTTTTGAGATGTGGTGACCAGAACTGGACACAGTACTCCAAGTGCGGTCGCACCACGGCTTTATATAAGGGCATGACAATCTTTGCAGTTTTATTATCAATTCCTTTCCTAATGGTCCCGAGCATAGAGTTTGCCTTTTTCACAGCTGCCATGCATTGAGTTGACATTCCCATGGAACTATCAACTAAGATCTATCAACCTGGGGTCATTTGACCCCACCTGTCCCCGTGGGTGGTACACCACTGGTGGTGGTGGTGGTGGTGGTGGTGGTAGAAGAGGTTCCTCCTGCCACTACAGACCCATTTGGGAATGGAGCCAGCAATTAAGCAACTGATTATACTCTCCTTTGTTCCAGGGTCAACTTACAGTGTCTTGTCCATCATGCCATCGGACTCGGAAAGTAGCAGTTCTCTAAGCAGTACCGGTAAGTGATACTTTGGGTTTGTGAAGTGATTTTGATTGTTTGCTTTGAGCTCCCTGTTACTCTTAAACTCTATTTATTTTGTTATTTATATCTCACCTTTTCTCCCTGCTGAGAACTCAGAGCAGCTCACAACATTGTTTCCCCCCCTTTTTCATTTATTGTCAAAACAGCCCTGCTGTGAGGCTTAGAGAGAGTGACTAGACCAGTGGTGGCGAACCTTTGGCACTCCAGATGTTATGGACTACAATTCCCATCAGCCCCTGCCAACATGGCTAATTGGCCGTGCTGGCAGGGGCTGATGGGAATTGTAGTCCATAACATCTGGAGTGCCAAAGGTTTTCCACCATGGGACTAGACCATAGGTGTCAAACTCGCGGCCCTCCATATGTTATGGACTACAGTTCCCATCATCCCCTGCCAGCATGATGGGAACTGTAGTCCATAACATCTGGAGGGCTGCGAGTTTGACACCTGTGGACTAGGCAGTTGATCCTCCAGTAAGCTCCCAGGACTGCAATGGATTCAAGCCTGGGTCTTTCAGATCTTAGTCTGAAACTCTGACTGCTACATCCCTGTAGCTGTTGGTGAACTCTTTTCAAAATACAAACAAATTAAAATAGACCTGAATTCCCTTTTTAAAGTTTTTATCTAGCATCCTGTTTGACATCTAATGCATCAAATAAACTCTCTCTCTCTCCTCTCTCCCCCTCCCCCCCGACCTATTAAAAGGTTGGAATTCCAAGCTGGAGATTTTGGGGGATGGAGTCTAAAGAGGGCGGGGTTTCGGGAGAAGATGAATTTCAGGAAGGTATGAGACCTTGCAGATTATCCTAGTTCACAGGTGGCGGCAGTAATTTTACTTGCTGTGCACATCCACTACTGGTGGTGACGATGTTCTATGAGGTAACATTTTTCAACTCTGTATGCTCTCTAGAGCAGTGTTTCCCAACCTTTTCGAGGTCAGGGTACCCTTGACCTCACTCTTCATATCTCATGGTACCCCTGCCCCCACCCTCCACCGTCTCCTCCCATTGCCCCTGCTTGCCACACCCCCCACCTTCCCCTCCCAGGGTGAAGGGAAGCATTGGGGGGGGCGGGTGGCTGCTGACCTTGTGGCAGGCCCTGCCCCATGGGCCAGCTGCATGTCCTTGCTGGCGCCGGTGGGAGACACCACAAAAATGAGGGGGGGGGGGCGGTAGTGTTGCCGCGGTACCCCTGGGACATGCTCACGGCACCCCAGGGTACCACGGAACCCTGGTTGAGAATGGCTGCTCTAGAGCTTGCTTGGGTAGGTTTTGACAAGATTGCTAGTAGCAAAATCCTTGAAGGGCAATTTTACTTCTGTCAACATCTTGCAGGATGTCGCTACAGTGAGGTGCGGTTCTTCTAGGGTACATTGAGGTCATTTGGGGTGATGCAGAGACCCCACTAGCTTCGCCAGATAGTGAGAACATGGCCTAAAAATGACCCAGGATTCTCTGCCATATGGGATAGGGAGATATTATGGCAGGTATGAAGGTCTTCTTGGCATATGAGACACAGGGAAAGCGTTCCTTCCGTTTAGAAATTTCCCTTGTTATAAATGCTTTGTATTCTGACTATTCAACAAATAAAACGTCCTCCTATCATGGAGATCTGTCAGTGGCTACTAGCCATGGTGACTGAAGGATACCTCCACTTACAGAAGCAGTCAAGCACTGAATCCCAGTGTCAGGAGAAGACCTTGGACTCTGTGCCCTGTTGTTGTGTCTCCAGAAAAATTGGTTGGCTGCTGTGTGAGACAGGATGCTGGCCTAGATGGACCCCCACCAGCCTCATTCAATAGGGCTCTTCTTATGTTCTTATACTCTTATATACTTATTAAATAAAATTAAACCAAAAATTATGAAGCATTTATTTCAGAAAAAATCTGTACTGTCCTCTATTTAATTCATCACTGTTCAGTATTTGCTATTATATTTTGCTTCAGATACAAGCATACTGTTGAACAGCTTTGATGTTAATTCTTTATCCTTAAAAACACCCCGCTTGTGTACGTGAAGAGCCGCGTCATTTTGCATTAAGTGGTGTTTCTATTTGATCATTCCGGATGCTTTTTTCTTTACTGTAGGCTTTTTCAGTCTAGGCCAGTGATGGCGAACCTATGGCACAGGTGCCAGAGGTGGCACTCAGAGCCCTCTCTGTGGGCACGCGTGCACAGAGTTCGTCATGTGGGGAGGGCGAAAATCGCCCCCCCCACACACACACACTGGCCTGGGCTGTTGGGCATGCATGTAGGTAACCCTGTTAAGCTCTGTTAAACCCCACTGATTTTCATGGGAAGAACTAAAGCACAATCCTTTACCTGGGAGTAAGCTTGGTTGCTGGCAACGGGGCTTGCTTCTAAACCCTCCTAGGTTGCGATTCACCCATTCGAAGCGTTGCACGATTGCTTCAAAGCAAAGCCACCAACTACCACCAAGCTTACTCCCAAGTAATGCACGCCTTGGAGCCAACTGTTTTTCTAAACTAAAACCTCGGTATTCAGGTTAAATTGTCGTGTTGGCACTTTGCGATAAAGAAGTGGGTTTTGGGCTGCAGTTTGGGCACTCTGTCTCGAAAAGGTTCACCATCACTGGTCTAGGCATTTTTCAGTTTGTTCATCGTAGGAATTAACAGCATTGGGGTAGCCGTCTTTGCTTTGTAAATTTAATATTGGTGTGAGAATTTAGGTAGCAAAAGATAAGTCTCAAGATGGTTTAGTGCAGAATTCCAGCCAGCTCCTGGTGGTGCATTTCTCGCTAAGGCCTTTTGGACGCTGATTTGTTGAATAACAAGCTCTTGCTGCTGCCTGCCGACACCCTGAAGCCGACTTGGATTCCCCAAGTGCCACAGAGCTAAGCTGTCTTTGTGTCCGGTTGCACAGGTTGTTAGACTGAACGATATGTTCATACATCTATGAGGGCTGATCTTCAGGAAGGTTATCTGCATGCTGAGTGTGTTGAAGACACAGTTTGGTGGAGCCAGCTGTTAGTTTTTGGGGTCCAGATGTGACAACAACAGCAATCTGGCTTGCTATTACCAGCATGGCAACAGAATGCATTATTTCCTGGCCCTCTCCCATATTGACCAGACTGTCACTGCTCACTGATTTTAAAAAGTGATTGTTGTTGTGGTGTTGTGTGGTTTCCGGGCTGTATGGCCGTGTCCTAGTAGCATTCTCTCATGACGAGGATCCTTTGAAGATGCCAGCTGCAGATGCAGGCGAAAAGTCAGGAGAGAATGCTACTAGAACACGGCCATACAGCTTGGAAACCACACAACATCCCGGTGATTCCAACCGTGAAAGCCTTCGACAATACAATCATAGTTGTGGTTACAGAAAGTCGAAATGCTCACATCTTTGTCAACGAGATGATGCAGGGCTGGCCAAATGGGAACCGTGGTGGGAGAAGGCTGTGGAAATCACCATCCTTCCCTTGCCAACTCCAGTGAAACACCACAAAATAAGCAGAGAATATTTTCTTGACAGAGTGGATTTATTCACCCTCTGCTGCTTCCAAGACTTGAGCACTCCAAGTTCCAGACCACTCGCTTTCTGCTAAGTGACTGTAATCCATCGATCACCTTGGCAGTGGCTAAATTCTTGGAAAGCATTTTAAACACCCGTATTTAAATGTTTTAAAAGTTTTCTCTTTTAAATGGAAATATGCTAATAATAATTTATATGCCATTAAAGGTTAAAATGAAATGAAAATGAAATGACAGAGTGGATTCGATTTAATCACGATTTAAATCACTAGTCAGCAAGACTTGATTTAAATCATGGTTTTCTACATAAAGGCTCATTTTTGGCGGTATAATCTTATTATTTACAATCATAATTATTTACAATCATGGAAAACTGGTACTATTCATGGCTTGCTTTCCTTACATTATACCCCTTGAAGTGTTTTCTCACCAGTTGGAACTCAGAGTGCTTTCGAAAATCGTTCTCCCCTACGCCCATTTTCATGTAACAACCGCCCTGTGCTGACAATATGTGATTGTCCAGCAAGCTTGCTTGGAGAAACTGGGAATTTGAAACTGGGACTCCCAGGATCCTGGAGTGGCACTCGAACCGCTATGCCACATTGTTGTTGTTGTTTTTGATCTCTTGGGAAGAATTTTGAGGCTGCCTTTAAAAACAGAATTTTTGTTGGTGTTCCATTCTCCTGGGTGTCTCTTGAAATAGCCATCGTTAGCCAAAAGGAACAGCCGTACATGTAAGATGATTGCTCCTCCCCACATGTTATACACCAGTGATGGCGAACCTATGGCACGGGTGCCGGAGGTGGCACTCAGAGCCCTTTCTGTGGGCACGCGTGCACAGAGTTCATCATGTGGGGGTGGGATGGAAAATCACCCTCCCCCCACACACATCTAGGCTAGCTTGGGCACGATCCTTTACCTGGGAGTAAGCTTGATTGCTGGTAATGGGGCTTGCTTCTGAGTAAACCCTCCTAGGGTCGTGATTCACCCATTCGAAGCGTTGCACGGTTGCTTCACCAAGCTTACTCCCGAGTAATGTGCGCCTTGGAGCCAACCGTTTTTTCTAAACCAAAACCTCAGTATTCAGGTTAAATTAACGTATTGGCACTTTGCGATAAATAAGTGGGTTTGGGGTTGCAATTTGGGCACTCGGTCTCGAAAAGGTTCGCCATCACTGTTATACACAAATAAAATTGTATTGCTTAATATGACTGTAAGTTTGATGCAAATGTCATAGGACGCACATATACCCTTTTTCTGGTATATCTGGGGAAAAGCTAGTCCTACAGTAGAGTAAACACGGTAGCAGAGCTGTTGCACCATCTGCCCACGGAAGTCACTGGGCTTAGATGGGGATAACCTTGTACGTGCCAGGTGAATTGGTCTGTTCTTGTGATGGAGGGGTGTGTGGGTGGGAGGAAGGAAGGAAGTATGCCGCCGGGACGATTGCGTGTACAATGACGCAGATGTCGACGGACCGTTCACATGTGCTGTGAAGTTCCCTTCAACTTTTGTTAACGTAGGGCAGTCATGGTTTTTTTTTTTAGTGAATATTTAAGCACAAGCACCCTCTTTTTGCTTTAAAAAATGTGAACAGCAGTATATGGCAGATACGGCATACTGTAGTCAAAGAAGAACGTGCTGTGTGGGAAGAGGGGAATGTTCACGAAGTAATCCCTGTGATGAGAACATGTTGATAGCCCATTTTCACCTGCCAGCGACTGTGACAAGACATCAATTTGAAAAGTTATGTTTTGTCCTGCCTTACTTTTCAACATTCATCTTCTTTCCTCTGAATTGTTGGAGCAAAGTAGGTGTAGGATACGGGGTTGTTGTTGTTGGTAGGTAGTATTGAAGCCATTGGTTGGCCACAGACTTGGGCAGCAATTGTCCTGGGACTGAATTTCCCCAGCCACTATTTTTATTCATTTATTGAAAACATCCCTTTCCCTTTCCTCCCTGCCCCCAATTAGAAAGCTCAGTTATATAAGATATAACTGACCAAAGGCTGTCTTGGCCATGCTACCACACGACTACCCTTGAAAAGTAGCACAGAAACCAGGAGAGGTTGCACGTCAGCAGTTCACCTACCGAAAGGGTGTGAAAGTGACAGATGCCGCATCATCTGCATCTTAAGCTCCGCTTGCTTGCTTTAATTCACTCAGTGACGATCCTTGTGCTGTGGTGGCAGCTGCCCCCAGCCAACATATTTAAAAATCTGCTCAGCCGATCCCAAGCCCTTCTGGATATCGAAGACATAGAAAAAGTGCAGAGAAGGGCAACGAGGATGATTGAGGGACTGGAGCACCTTCCTTATGAGGAGAGGCTGCAGCATTTGGGACTCTTTAGTTTTAGAGGAGACGTCTGAGGGGGGATATGATTGAAGTCTATAAAATTATGCATGGGGTAGAAAATGTTGACAGAGAGAAATTTTTCTCTCTTTCTCACAATACTAGAACCAGGGGGCATTCATTGAAAATGCTGGGGGGAAGAATTAGAACTAATAAAAGGAAACACTTCTTCACGCAACGTGTGATTGGTGTTTGGAATATGCTGCCACAGGAGGTGGTGAGGGCCACTAACCTGGATAGCTTTAAAAAGGGCTTGGACAGATTTATGGAGGAGAAGTCGATCTATGGCTACCAATCTTGATCCTCCTTGATCTCAGATTGCAAATGGCTTAGCAGACCAGGTGCTCAGGAGCAGCAGCGGCAGAAGGCCCTTGCTTTCACCTCCTGCATGTGAGCTCCCCAAGGCACCTGGTGGGCCACTGCGAGTAGCAGAGTGCTGGACTAGATGGACTCTGGTCTGATCCAGCTGGCTAGTTCTTATGTTCTTATGTTCTTATGGACAGAAGTGCCATTTGGTCCTACATAACTTTCTAAAAATATTGGTAGGCACAAGCAGAGCCGTAGCGAGGGGGAACCGCGCCCGGGGCATGCGTGCACCCCGCGCCCCTGCCACGCCTCCCCCGCGCCCCAGCACTGGTGTGCCCCTGGTGCGTTGCGTGCCCCCCTTGGCGCTACGCCACTGGGCACGAGAAATGGTGTTGGCAGTCAGCATGTTGGTGACCCTTATCTTAGCCTAATGATGCGTCTGCTGATTAATCCCACCCAGAGGAGAGCCTTGGCTACTGCAAGGTGTAATGTGCTGCCATCAGCTCTGCTGGAGGGAAGATTTAAGAATATGGAACGTTCTAAAAGAGTTTGTTCATGTGATATGACTACGGTTGAAACACTTGACCATTCTTTGTTTCTATGCCCTAAATACAATAAGATACGCATGAAATACATGAATTCCATTTTCTTGCAATGTTCTCAGTGGCATGAGTGTTATAAGATACCCAATCTCCTGAACAGCTCTGATGTGCTCTTTTGTGAAACTGTTGCAAATTTTATACTGGAAATTAGTAATTTTAGCAATCTTAACTGTATTTCTTAACCTTGTTTTGTTTTAAAATTTTGTCCTGTTTTATATGCCAATAAAGGCTTGTGTTGCTGTTGCCTAATGATGCCATTTTGTTTGGATCCTTGGGCCTTTATGTGCTCCTAGCCGGTCGGTGTCCCCATTCACTTCATTGTCTCCACAGTTCACATCTTAAACAGCCTGTGTTAAAAATACAGCGTTTGCAAGTGGCTGGGATGGAACCGATCCACCCGGAGGGATGCCAAGAAGGTGACCCCCTCTTAACGATCACTTCTCAGGGCTGAGTGGGGTTTTTTTAATGAGTTGTGAAGCACTTATTTAAGCTGACGAACAAGCTGCACTTGGCAGCCGTTGTAATAAACACGTTATGACAAATCTAGTTTGTCTGAAAAGAGGTGGGTTACTAAAAACGTGGGATGATGTAGAAGACGGAGGGTCAGTTTCCTACCCTAAGTGTGGGGCGGGGAGAATGGGGGAGGTTTGTGACTGTTGAAGCAGACGGTCAGGCAGAAGATGAAAGAGGAGGTGGAGGCCAGGTTGCTTCCTTTTACATCAAAGTAAAAGCTGTCAGATGAAATTGAAAGTCTTTAGCAAAATATACTCTCTAAGGCAGCGGTGGCGAACCTATGGCACGGGTGCCAGAGGTGGCACTCAGAGCCTTTTCTGTGGGCACGCACACACAGAGTTCGTCATGTAAGGGGGGCGGAAAATCACCCCCCCCCCCCCACACACAGACACACATCTAGGCTGGCCTGGGCACAATTCTTTACCTGGGAGTAAGCTCAGTTGCTGGCAATGGGGCTTGCTTCTGAGTAAACCCTCCTAGGGTAGTGATTCACCCATTCAAATTGTTGCACAGTTGCTTCACCAAGCTTACTCCCGAGTAACGCGTGCGTCAGAGCCAACTGTTTTTTCTAAACTAAAACCTCAGTATTCAGGTTAAATTGCTTAATTGGCACTGCGATAAATAAGTGGGTTTTGGGTTGCAATTTGGGCACTTGGTCTCAAAAAGGTTCGCCATCACTGCTCTAAGGCATAGGTGTCAAACCAGCGGCCCTCCAGATGTTATGGACTACAGTTCCCATCATCCCCTGCCAGCGTGGCCAATTGGCAGGGGCTGATGGGAATTGTAGTCCATGAACATCTGGAGTGCCAAAGGTTTGCCACCACTGCTCTAAGGCATAGGTGTCAAACTCGCAGCCCTCCAGATGTTATGGACTACATCTGTAGTCCATAACATCTGGAGGCCGCGAGTTTGACACCTGTGCTGTAAGGGAAAGAATGCGTGGTGGGATTCCCCCCCCTCATGAGCTAAAGGGCTGCTTGGAACATCTGCCACGTCACACTGAATCGTGCAACCTTACAAAACGTTCACCGTGAGGAGAAGCAGAAGTCACACTTTTAGTGTTCCTTTTCTGCCATGGCTGTGACTTCATACTGATAGTTTGCCTTGCTCAGACTATCCACGTTTAACTTCAAAATCTGCAAGAATTCACCCTGCGAGAGACTCACGGGCACGTGGCCTGGCGGCTGGATGTTGTCTTCCGCTTGTCTTGCACTTGTGTTTTCCTCCCGCTTTGCTGCTATGTGGATGGAAAAGCTGTGTATTTTTTTTTGCAGGCCTTGCCCCTACTGGCCCTGCTTTTCTGGCCCCAGCCCCACAATTGCCACTCCCTCCAAGACAGAACTACAGTCTGGGAGATCCAGGTTCGAATCCCTAGTCTGCCATGGGAACTTAATAGTCAGTCTAGCCCAGGGGTCTGCAACCTGCGGCTCTCCAGATGTTAGTGGACTACAATTCCCATCAGCCCCTGCCAGCATGGCCAATTTGTAGTCTGTGAACATCTGGAGAGCTGCAGGTTGCAGACCCCTGGTCTAGCCTGCCTCACAGGGTGGTAACGAGGATAAAGTAGAGGAAGGGAGAAGATGCTGCAAGCCATTTAGGGAGCTTATTGGGAAGAAAAGCAAGGTATCAATGGAAGCTGCTTCACACACTGCCATTTCTAAAGGGCCCATTATTCATGGACCGCTTACCTCAGGGTTGTCTATTACGCCGTGGGGTTGTAGTGGGGTCTCCGTGCGTTTCTCTGTTTACATGCAAGGAGGCAGCCACTCCTACTTGCAATATTTCTGCAGAAAACTCTCCCAGGCCTGCTTTTCCTGGTGGTTTTAACTCCACCCATCAAGTCATTCTTGAAGGCACAGATCTCAGCACAAGCAGCAGTCTCAAGACTGCTGGCTTTGTGAAAGCCTGTTAATTACTGTTATATCAATATTGTAGCCCTTTTCAAAAATAATCTCCCCCTAAATGAGACAAAGCAATTCCTTGAACTACACACTGTTGAAGAAGGGGACCATATGTAGAGCTGATATTTTCTCCACGCACACACACACAATTCTTGCTGCTGCTACAGGAGGACAGAAAGGCATGTTTGAAATAAAAATAGTAAAAGCCCTCCTGGTCATCAGGGAGGAGGGCAGAATTAGAGCGGGGGAGGTGAGGTGGAGCCAAAAAGAAACCCTGCTTGTACTGTTCCTTGGAAAAGCTCTTTCTGTTATATTATTGAAATATTGATATCTTGATATGAGCATTTAGAGAAGCGGGAAGGAGCCAGCAACATGTAAGGCGGGAGCAAGGGGAAAGACACGGAGCGCAACTCAAGGGAGTGGGAAAGGGAGACCCAGGTAGGCTGGCTGTGGGCAGAGGAAAGAGGTCACTGTCAAATCTGCCTGCACCCTTTATAGCAAAGCAAATTAAAAGTCACACTAGATGGGGTCTTGCTTGTGGTAGAGGGAACGGAAAGTGAAAGCGGGACTCAAGGAAATATGTCTGTACAAGAAATCTTGCTGCAACAGACATTCACCCCCATTGTGCACCAGACATCTTATGCATAATTGGTCAGTGTGTCCCTAAAACTGTAAAGGGAGTTACAGGTGTCCATTTGCAAGACTTGAGCAAGGGCTTGGACAGATTTATGGAGGAGAAGTCGATCTCTGGCTACCAATCTTGATCCTCCTTGATCTCAGATTGTAAATGTCTTAGCAGACCAGGTGCTCAGGAGCAGCAGCAGCAGCAGCAGAAGGCCATTGCTTTCACATCCTGCATGTGAGCTCCCAAAGGCATCTGGTGGGCCACTGCGAGTAGCAGAGTGCTGGACTAGATGGACTCTGGTCTGATCCAGCAGGCTAGTTCTTATGTTCTTAAGGCTGTTAATGATAGGACAGGACATTTTGAAGGATGTTGATTCATTGGATCATCATGAATCAGAAATGACTTGACAGCACTTCACACACACACACACACACACACACACACACACACACACACACACACACACACACACACACACACACACACACACACACACACACACACACACACACACACACACCCTTAAAAATGCAAAAGAAAATTTTGCAAAACCTGACATGTTTCTACACATTGGCATACAAAAACCAAGACTGACTACAATTCTGTGTCAGTGTCAGTGTAAGCAAATCTGGATTTGTTGTTGCCATTTAGTGTAGTGAAATGGCACCGAATTTGGAGGGGGTGGTGGGAAGAACCGGTCCCCATGGAGACGAAGATGTGTTTAGAGAGCAGACATCCTGGGCTTGATCATACTGCTATCTTGATGACCCTTGAATGATATCCACATTGTTTTGAGACTGTTCTTCATACACACGTGGGTCAGAGGCAGTAGCATAGTGCCGAGGGGGTGGGGGGGCATGTGCGCCAGTGCGGGGGCGTTCCGGGGCATGGCAGGGGTGCAGGACACACACGTGCCCCAGGAGCAGTTCCCCCTCGTTTTGGCTCTGGTCAGAGGTTTCCATGTTTTGTTGTCATTTGCAGGATTTGGGCTTGCAGGAGTGGGCCTCATCCTGTACATGTCGACTCTTGTTGCTGCTTCACACAGATCTGTTTACAAGGCTTGGTGGCCAGAGGTTGTCCTGATTTATGCCCACGTGGGAGTTGCGTCGTGTTGCCAGCTCCACTGGGCAAATAAACAGTTTTAAGGAGCTTTCCAAACCCCCGGTAATTCTGTCTTCTTAACTTGTGTTTGGCCACAGGTACGACGGGCAAAGCCTCATCGCCTCCGCCTGCCATTATAGACGTGAGGCAGTTGAATGAGAAGCTGGAGACGGTTCTGTTTCAGCTCCGCCAGGTTACCCGTGAGCGGGATGAATTGCGGAAGCGCCTTGCACTTTCCTCTCCTGGGTCAACCTTTGATGACTGCAGGTACAAGAAAAATAAGTTCAGCCCCTTGTGAGGGATTGCTTCTGTGTTTCTTAAGCATGGTTTCTGTGGGCCTGAAATTCCACGAATCACCAACTTCTTTGTGTGTGAACGTGTTTTGAAAAATATGATGACTCGCTTCCTGCATAGTAGATATGTGTCCTGCAGCCTGTTTGCCCAGATTCTGAGAGATTTGGGTACAGGAAGAGTTCCACTGGAAAGCAGTTCTCCCCTGAGAAGGAGGACATCCAGTGGTGGGATCCAAAATTTTTAATAACAGGTTCCGATGGTGGTGGGATTCAGACAGTGGCGCCGCCGCACACACCCACCTTCAGTCCCTATTGGGCAGGGAGGTTGCTTTAGTAACCCCTTCTCAGCACTCAGAAAAAATTAGTAACCACTTCTAGAGAAGTGGTGAGAACTGGTTGGATCCCACCTCTGAGGACATCTCCTCAGTATGGGAGATTCCCACTGGCTTCCTAGAGAGGCAGGAAGTAAAGCTTCAGCTTCCTGTTGCTGGTGGGATCCCCCTCCTCCTTCCTCTTCCTCAGTTTCTTTCCTGCCTCTAAGGGAGAAGCAGTCCTGTAGACTTTGTCTTGCCTTATCTCAGTTTCTCTTTCTAGCCTCTTTCCCCTTTATTTCTCTGCCTATCTTGATTCAGCTGCCCCCCCTTCTCCACCCCCACTGTTACCTGCAGCAAATTCGCCTCCTGGGTCCTGTGATCTTGATCTTGGCAGCAGCCAAGGAGCATGTCCAGTAGGCTTTTCTTCGACAGGGAGAAGGGCAGCATGGCTCCAAGCAGCTCCGAGGAGACCTTCCTATTTGAGGAAGAGCCTGGGGTGTTGACAAGGCTCACAGCCAGAGCGAGCACGTCCCCTGAGAGGGCTGCTCAAGCCGTGGCGGGCAAGGAGGAGGTGGCCCTTAAACGCGCCGGGGGAAAGCTGCGAAAAAGGCGCAAAAGAGCAGGGAGGCCCACAAAATGGCGGCAGAAACCACAGAAGCCCCAGTTTGCCGCGGGAGTGGGCTAGAAGCCCCGGAACAACTCCAGTTGCCTACAGAGAGTCCTGGCCTTGACCCAACTCCTCCGGGTAACCCCCCTACCCTTGGGGTGGACCCCAATATCATCCAATTATTGGAGGCCTTTAGGGCCACCATGAGGGACAACATAGCTTGCCATCCACAAGCTATGCTCAAGCTGAGCCTCCCCAGGAGGGTGGGGGAACCAGGCACAAATATAAGACTCTCCATTCTGGCCCTTGGCCGACTAAAGCAACCAAGAAAAAAAAGCAAGATTAAGTCCCCTTAGGGCAAATTCCTCTCCCTCCGATAGTGCCAGACCCCAAATAGCTTCTGCAGGAGACAGAACCAAACGGGATACCTCCCCCCCATCCCCACAAGAAGGAAAGCCTGAAAGGGGAATGAAACCACATGCTGACTAGGGAAAGCCCAGCTGCTTATCAGTCCGCCTCATCCTGCGGTAGAAAACTCACTCAATGAGGACCACCAGTAACAAGCCGTACCCATACAGTTGCCCCATTCACATTCTGAACTGCTCAGCACCATGTTGGGGGAACCTTGAATTATCCAGTTATTACCTTTAAACATACTTGTTTGGTTCACCTGTTAGTATCAGTAAAGTTTCTGCTAGTGATCCGAATGTTCCTTTCGAGGTAATACACCTTCCGTTTTCTTTCTCATTGCCCTGTAAGATGCCTTAAAGCACAGGTGTCAAACTTGCGGCCCTCCAGATGTTATGGACTACAGTTCCCATAATCCCTGGCACTATGATGCTGGCAGGGGATGATGGGAACTGTAGTCCATAACATCTGGAGGGCCGCGAATTTGACACCTATGCCTTAAAGCTACTAATACCTGTGTTTCCCCGAAAATAAGACAGGGTCTTATATTAATTTTTGCTCCAAAAGATGCGTTAGGGCATATTTTCAGGGGATTCTTATTTTTTTCCATGATTTTGCACCCCCCACGTGACCAGATCCGCTGCGCCAGGGAATCTGTAACTAGGGCTTATTTTCGGAGTAGGACTTATATTTCAAGCATCCTCCAAAAATCCCAAAAAATCATGCTAGGAGCAGTGGTTAACCTGTGGCTCGCGACCCCTTTGGGGGTCGAACGACCCTTTCACAGGGGTCGCCTAAGACTCTCTGTATCAGTGTTCTCCACCTGTAAAATGGATAAATGTTAGGGTTGGGGGTCACCACAACATGAGGAACTGTATTAAAGGTTTGCAGCATTAGGAAGGTTGAGAACCACTGTGCTAGGGCTTATTTTCGGGGTAGGTCTCATTTTTGGGGAAACCGGGTACTTACAGTTTTGAGTCATTTTAGTTAAATCATGCTGGCGGGGGCTGATGGGATTTGTAGTCCATGAACATCTGGAGAGCTGCTGGTTTAAATTATTGCTTCAAAGTAAGTAATGATGTTTTGCATCAGTGTTATTTTAAGATCGTGGCTTGTTACGTAATCCCTGAAAGTCTCCTTTTATGGCAGGCCGAGCCCCAAGCCGAACCACGATTACGAACGACTGAAGGTTCAGTGCATGAAAGCCATGTCAGACCTGCAGTCTCTACAAAACCAGCACACCAAGACGCTAAAAAGATGTGAAGAGGCTGCCAAGGAGGCTGATTTTTATCAGTAAGTAAATATACCTGACACAAGTGCAACCAGAACATGCCTTTTGGGTTCTCCTTCAGCCCACCAACCGTGTCCGGTGGGCGTCTGTCCAGCGGGTATCCGTGGGTGTCTTGATAGCCAGAAGCCTTACATAACAGCGTTCTGCTGCCCTCGTCTTCGGGGGATGCTTTTGCATCAGGATTTTAAGACATTGGACATGGGTCAGACTTAAGAGGTTTTCGGAAGCTGATTAAGGATTAAAGGTTTAGTCTTTGCAGATAGAGAACTGGTGTCGAAAAATGTCAGCGTTTCAAGTACTAATAAAATCTGACATTGTCTGAAAAAAATGTGATGGAGCATAAGCTTTGCTGGGAAGAGAATAAAGGCAGTGGGGGTAACTATTCTGTGACTTTCTCCTGTCTAAAAGGGAAGATTGCAATCTCTCTCTCTCTCTTTCTCTTTGTCTCTTGCCTGAGATAGCCCTAGGTTTGACGGCCTTTAAAATAACTGGCAGCATAAATGAGGATTCCCTTAAGGCCAATTGGGGAAAACATCCCTTTCCTTTGCTGCATTCTACTCCTGATGTGCAACCCATTGGATTCGAATGCAGTGTATTAAGGCGAAGTCCATAGACTACCTTCGGTAGAGTTCATCTGGAAGTCAGATTGGATGGGGGGCGTGGGGTTGGCTGACACTTGCAATTATTCAGAGTTTCAGAAGAGGAGAATTCCAGCTGGAATTTTCCTAAGATGACTCCTCTCTCAACATGGCTGTCACACTCCTTGATACAAACCAATAACCCACCATTCAGAAAAGCCCAATGGTGAGAGCTTCCTCCAAAAAGCTGCCTCTTAAAGATAGAAAGTGAGGGGCCATGCCCACTTCCCTGGGGAGTAGAGCCCCTTCCGCACATGCAGAATAATGCACTTTCAATCCACTTTCAATGCACTCTGCAGCTGGATTTTATTGTGCGGAATAGCAAAATCCACTTGCAAACAGTTGTGAAAGTGGATTGAAAGTGCATTATTCTGCATGTGCGGAAGGGGCCTTTGTGTCCTAATTGTGGGACTGCCACTGAAAAGGCCTTCCCTTGGGCTTCTTTGCTTGATGGGACAGTCAGGAGGGCCTCTGCCACTGATCTTAATTCCCAGGCAGCAAAGGATGGGAGCAGTTGGTCCTTCAGATTCTCCGGCCCCAAGCATTGCAAGGCTCAAAGGTCAAATCCAACCCTTCGACCTGGTCTCTAGAGTGGTTGGGTAGCCAGTGTTATATTGCTGTAACATCGGGTCACGTGCTCTCGATAGCAGGCATGGCCCACTAAAGTTGCGGTGCCGTGCCCACTTACTGTTGCAGTACCTTACACAGCCGCCTGCTTAGTGACCAGTCCCAGTTGAAGGAGGACATGGACACCTTGAAACGGAAGAACAGCCAGCTGGTACGAGAACACAACCACCTCCAGCAGTCGTGCGAGGAAATGAAGAGGCTTCATGACGAGGATCAGAAAGAGATCACAGATTTGCGCAGTCAGCAGCAGCAGGTATTGAGTGGCTTTGTGTGTGTGTGTGTGTGGGGAGGGAGGGAGGGAGGGAGGGAGGGTGGGGCTGCCTACTGGGGATTCATTCGTTTGTTCTTTTTTTTGGTTGCAAGGACTTGCCCATGCTGTCCCCTTCACTATACCTAGATATCATTTTCTACAGATAATAGAAAATTGGGACCTCAAAGAGCAAATTGGGACCGATTAAAAACGTAGCTCCGGTTATGTAAATTAAAACGAGTAGTAATTTCTCCCAGATTACTCCTGGTAATCACAGGCTCTTTAATTAGCTCTTCAGCGCCTTTTATCTTATGCAACCTCTGCTGTAAAAATAAAGCCGGCTTGATTTCTGGCAGCCCTGTGAAGTCAAGGATCTGAAATGTCTTTGAGAAAGAAAGACTGCTGACGTTGTGAACTGCATGCAAAAGGAAGGATATTGCCTCTTCTACATTCATGCATTCTAAAAGGCAGTTTTAGGTGCTTTGGCACCCAGAAGACGTACCCTCTGTCTCTGTCTCTCGTAAACTAGCCTCAGGATCCCTGGAAGGCTGAATTACTTTCAGGTTCCTTGTGCCTGGGAATGGTGCAGTTTTTTCCTTACCTCATCATAAGAACATAAGAACAAGCCAGCTGGATCAGACCAGAGTCCATCTAGTCCAGCTCTCTGCTACTCGCAGTGGCCCAGCAGGTGCCTTTGGGAGCTCACATGCAGGATGTGAAAGCAATGGCCTTCTGCGGCTGTTGAATGTCCTCTGTTCGTGGACATTCCACCCACCATGCTTTAGCTTGTGTGGCTATGACCCATAACGCGCATGGTCTAAAGGTCTTTCTGGGTACTGTTCAGAAGCCGGAAGTCTAACTTTGAGGTTTAGTGGATTAGATGCTCCCTATGTGCCTTCTCTGAACCCCCTTGCTTTTGTAGTTGATAGCTAACTTAGTGGTAAATTTCCTTGCCCTTCTTTTATCCCCCCCTTTACTCCCCTTTTTGTGTAGAAGATAAACAGTGACCTGGATGACCCAGGCTAGATTGATCTAGTCCAGGGGTCTGCAACCTGCGGCTCTCCAGAAGTCCATGGACTACAATTCCCATCAATAAACTGGTGGATCCCATGCCTGCCTGTGGGGTTTCCTTAACCCTGTTAGAACTAGGATCTCCCTTTGTTAGGGACTAAGCAGTCAGACTCTTTCTCAGTCTAGCTATAATAAATAACACTGAAATTGTGGCAATGAGATCCTTCCAAACTCTGCCCATTTCTGCTGACACCTTAATGGTACCATCAGTCTGAGGCTTTTTTTCAGTCCGGTTTTGTAAATTTTGTCAATTTCCAGATCAGTCGCAAGGGAAGGCCTACGTAGAGCGAGTTACAATAATCCAACCTGGAGGTGACTGTTGCATAGATCGCAGAGGTAGAGGGTCAGTCGCTGGGCCTGGCGAAGATGGAAGAAAGGAACCAAGGTTACATATGCCACCTGGGTCTCCATTGAGAGAGACGAATCCAGGTGGACACCCAGGTTGCAAGCTGAAGGGGTCAGTGCCAAAGAGACCCCTTCCCACACCGGCGACTGGAAATCCCCAAACCCCCCTTCATGGCCCAGCCAAAGGACCTCCGTCTTCGTTGGATTAAGTTTTAACCTGCTCTGCTTCAACCACCCAGTGACCGCCTCCGAACAATGCTGTAGAACCACAGGGGCAGTGCCCCCTCCCCCATAGATCTCCTTTTAAAAACCTTTTTATGATGATGTCAGGAGATCCCTGTGATGAAGGCAGAAAATTTGCCCCACTCGCCACTGCTCTGCAAAAAAAATGCATTCACATATTAGATAAATTAAAAATGGCAAAGTGCCCCGCTCAGATTTTATCCCGCCTGAAGTTCTGAAATAAAACATTAGACTGGTGGGCACCATTTTTGGCTGCACTGTTCACACATGTAGATCAGACTGGATGCATTCCCAAAGATTGGGGCATGACCATACTCATATACAAAAAAAGGTACTCAAAATGACCTAGCAAATAGACCCATTAGCTTGTTGGCCCGTTGGAAAACTTGATTCCAAACATCTTTTAGATAAATTGTTTATTTGATTAAACCATGAAGATATGGTTTAAACCATGATTAAACCATGTAGATATGGCACCTGAGCAAGGGGGCTTTAGGGAGGGCAAGTCAACAGCAGGACACTGTTTTCTACTTCAACATCTAATTGAAAAGTATCCTTGTAAGGGGCCTTTCATCCCTGTATGCCGCTGTCATCGACCTAAAGGCAGCTTTCGATTCAATCCCAAGGCCCAAACTGTGACAAAAATTAGATTCGTCTAACATTGTTAGAAGACTTCTTTATCTTGCATAAGTGGTTCATGAACAAACCACTCATGGCAAACCACTTCTGAATGTCTATTGCCTTGAGAACACTGTAGGGTCGCCCATAAGTCAGCTGTGACTTGACAGTAAAAAAAAATCAAGTGAACTTGAACTTAAAAAACTGTTAGAAAACCATGCATGATAGAAATCAGCCACAAATCACCCAAACTGTTAGCAGGATAATTATGGGGACTGGGAAGTATATTTTTCTTGTCCCCAAGATTTGTGAAATCCAGCTCTGTGTGTGTGTGTCTGTGGTGGGTGAGGGGAGATGGGTAAAGTTATTGCTTGTTTTGGGGAAGAGTTGGATCTCATGGACAGAACATTCTGTTTGCAAGACCCATTCCTGGTATCTCCAGTTAAAAGGATCCCTAAGATCAGGAGAATCTACCTGAGAAGTTTGGAGAATTGCAGCCGGTAACTTATACAGTCCTGTGGTCCAATTCAATATAAGGCAGCATTGTATGTTCCTGTGTCCCTGGTTGTCATGGCACCCACAATAACCTGATCCTGCTATGAGAGATTAGTCTTGTTGCTGCCTGTAGAAATCACCTGGAATATCTGTTACTTCAAACACCAGCTTGCCAAGTTCACACAGGATGACTTTATGTTATTTAAGTGGCAATACCAGCAGATATGTCTCTATTTACCCGAGCCTTCACCACCAGTAAATGTAGACTGTGTCACTCTGGAAACTGTCGGTAAGCCAAGGGGGACACGGCATAAATGAAGAATGTAATGTGGACTTTTCCTGCTTTTTCACACAAACATGAACTGGTTGGAGGAAGGGGAAAGATTCAAGACAACAGAAGTACTGAATTAATAAAGTTATTGAATTCGTTGCTACAACTGGACCAGGTAGCTTTCAAAATAATTTGGCAGACTCTGGAAGAGAGGTGTATTTAATAAATGGTCAGGAAGATGCTGTGTTGTTAGAAGCTTGTTTGAGCCGCCTACAAGATGTCTTGCTGAAGAGCTTCTGGCCACAACTGGCTAAAAGGGGGGCCTGGTCCCCAAATGAAAACAACCCCGGCACCTGCCAATTGTTTGTAGAAAGTGGGTGGGACCAAGTGGGGCTTTTGGTCAGGAAGGTTTCCGATTGGTCCCTGGAGATTTATTTGGCTGCACAGGTTCTTATATAGATGTTTCTTTGCCAGCCGTTGCCACCACGGCACAAGAATCTGAAGATGCGCTGTTGTAGCTGTTGTGTGGCTGCCTCCACCTACGGGGGCAACTATTTTCTGGCAGCCATTTTGTGGCTGTTCCCACCGCCCTAAGTCAGTATTCCAGAGGAGCCCACGGGCTCAAAAAAGGGTTATTTATTCATTTTAATTTTTTAATTCATTTTAATATTCCGCCTCTCCCCTTTTGGGCTTGGAGCATTTGACCTTTGTTCAGAGGTGGGATCCAGCAGGTTCTCACAGGTTCCCGAGAGTAGGTTACTAATTATTTGTGTGTGCCGAGAAGGGGTTACTGATTGGTGATTTTGCCACACAATTTTTGCCTTAGTTACGCCCCTCCTCTCAGCAGTAGCGCGCAGAACTTGAAGCAGTCTAGCAGGAGGTGCACCGGCGTGCGTGGCAGCCTGCGCCTGCGTGCATTCGTTTCCCGCCCAAGGACCAGTGCAGCGGCTGCATCCTTGCCACAGCCTCACCCAGGAATGCTCCGCCCCCGTCGTGCCCCGCCCAGCCCCATTGGCGCTACGCCACAGTTTGAATCCCACCACCATGGGAACCTGTTACTAAAATTTTTGGATCCCACCACTGCCCCTTGTTCATATCTGATGGAATCATAATGGGGGTTTCTGTGATTGGTACGCCACCTTGTGGCAGATTGTACACTTAAGCACAACTGCGTATTGTGGTTTGAAAGCAATTGTTCATTTAAGAACAGCTTCTCTCTGACAGATTGCAGTAGAGGGGACAGGTTGCAGCGGTGCTTGCAAACAGCAGAAAAGGTGGTAAACCTGCAGTGTAGTCTTTGCTTCCTCATGTAAAAAAATTCCCTTCACATAGTAAAATACTCTGTTCCTGGGGTGTTGTGTGGTTTCTGGGCTGTACGGCCATGTTCTAGTAGCATTTTCTGTAATATCATATCCTCTAAAGATGCCAGCCACAGATGCAGGCAAAACGTCAGGAGAGAATGCTGCTAGAACCCGGCCATATAGTCCGGAAACCACACAGCACCCCAGTGATTCCGGCCGTGAAAGTCTTCGACAATACTCTGTCTGTGGTTGCAACCTTGTCCAGGATTATTGCAGGCAAGGATTATTCTTTATTCATGATGAAACATCCGGTCATGTGACTGCTGCTTCCTGTAACGAGGTGAATGTTTACTAGGCATAGATTTATCTTCTTGCCTGTTGCTTATGTGAATCAATCTTTGGCCTGGATGTTGGCCTGGTGAGGACAAACTTTGTGTCTAAAGGAGCAGAGCGAGGCACCCCTTCTCGCCACTAGTCAGCGCACAGGATCCCAGCCTGGAAGCCCAGATAGGGGGTTGCATCAATTTCCCTGTGCGCTTTAAAATAAAGTAGGTTTAATAATAATCTGTTTAATGGAGCATCTAACATTTTGTTTGCAATTTTATTTTTATTTTGCAGCATACCTGTCAGGAAGGTGTTTATCTGAGGGAAAGGGGTGCACTCTGGAGACCATGTAACCAATCTAGTGCCTCTTTTGATAAGTATATAAGGTTACTTATATACTTTTAAACTATCTGCCCATCTCTTGGGGGCTAATCAATGGTTAACAAATAAGGACCTTCCATGCTTCACTACAGGTAGAATACTTGTATTGCAAAGCTGGAAAGATAAGTGCCCAGTTCTTGTATATCAATAGATTGAGGATCTTGTCACGTTTTCTGTGTTTAAATACATGGCATAAGGAGGATTATTGTGTGTAGCCTTATTTTTAAATATTTGGAAATATTTCATAGGATTATAATTTTGAGTCTACAGTCTGTCTATGCTTTCTTTCTTTCTTTCTTTCTTTCTTTCTTTCTTTCTTTCTTTCTTTCTTTCTTTCTTTCTTTCTTTCTTTCTTTCTTTCTTTCTTTCTTTCTTTCTTTCTTTCTTTCTTTCTTTCTTTCTTTCTTTCTTTCTTTCTTTCTTTCTTTCTCTCTTTCTCTCTTTCTCTCTTTCTCTCTTTCTCTCTTTCTCTCTCTCTTTCTCTCTTTCTCTCTTTCTTTCTTTCTCTCTCTCTCTCTCTTTCTCTCTCTCTCTCTCTCTCTTTCTCTCTCTCTCTCTCTTTTTCTCTTTCTCTCTTTCTCTCTTTCTCTCTCTTTCTCTCCCTCTCTCTTTCTCTCTTCCCCCCTCTTAACTTTGACTTCCCCCCTTTTTTCTTTTTGCTGGTTTTTTTGAAATGAAGTGTAAACAACACCTTGGCAAAGATGGGTGTGTGGAGGGTGGTGCTGCTGTTACCACACCAAGCTGTGAGCGTGGCACAGTGCAAAGCTTGGGCTGGTGGTGGAGCCCAGGGCAGCTGTGCGCAAGGGTACCTGGGTGGTGGAAATCCTTTCCCGACTACAAGGAAGTGCTGTGGGAAGGGCGTCCAGGGGACTCGGAGAAGCAGAAAGGTACAAAGAGGAAGGCAGGCAAAAGAGAGGGAGTGCCAAGGTCAAGAGGAGAAGCAGGAGAAAGAGAGGGAGGGAATGGAGAAGAACTCGTGGGCCTTCTCGGTGTGGACAGCCGTGGGCTGCTGTGCCCTTCGCATGAAACAAGGCTGAACGTGCATCCACAACAGACATATCCTGGGTTTGAGGGTAGATCCATACAATGAACAAAATGTTCTGTATCCTCTTGCAGTTTGCTAGATCCTCTTGCAGTTTTCTTCAGGTGGGGTTGAAATCTACCCTGCTGGGACTTTTTGTACAAATTGTTCTTCTTCGTTTTCCAGGTTATGAAGCAGAACGGGTCGTCGGAGATACTCAACAAACTCTACGACACGGCGATGGACAAGCTGGAAGGCGTGAAGAAGGACTACGACGCGCTGAGGAAGCGGTACAACGAGAAGATTGCCAGCCACAACACCGACCTGAGCCGGCTGGAGCAGGCGGAAGAGGAGAACCGGCGCCTGCAGAAGCAGATGGACGCGTTGATGAAGCAGCGAGACACCGCCGTCCATTTCCAGCAGCAGTACTCCTCCTCCCTGAGAAGGTGCGGGGTGGAGTCGGGTATCTCCCACAGGGTGCCTCTTTGTTTTGGCGTGGGCCTTCTCTCGGCTCATTATGTCATGCACCCCACCGCAGGGGTCTCCTTTTCTCCTTCCTGCCACTCATACCAAGTCGTGGAGTGCCAGAAAGGGAGCTGAAGAGGGGGTGAGTCATGGTGGAGAAATTTCTGACCCTTTGTGTGACCTTCATCCTGGAGGTGGAAAGTGCCCTCATGTCACAGGTGACTTATAGGGACAGGTTTGGACAGAGCCGTAGCGAGGGGAAACTTTTGGTTGCCCTCCTCTAGACTCGTTCCAGCTTGTCAATATCCTTCCTGAATTGCAGTGCCCAGAATTGTACACAGTGTTCCAGGTGGTCTAACCAATGCAGAATAGAGAGGTACAATTACATCCTTCGATCTAGACCAGTGGTGGCGAATCTATGGCACGGGTGCCAGAGGTGGCACTCAGAGCCCTCTCTGTGGGCATGCACAAACAGAGTCGTCCCCCTCCCACATCAAGGCTGGCCTGGGCTGCTGGGCTCAATTATTAGCATTAAAACTAAGACTTAGTTTTGGGGAAGCAGTGTAGGTAACCCTGTTAAGCGCTGTTAAACCCCACTGATTTTCATGCAAAGAACTAAAGCGAGATCCTTTACCTGGGAGTCAGCTCAGTTGCTGGCAACGGGGCTTGCTTCTGAGTAAACCCTCCTAGGGTTGTGATTCACCTGTTCAAAGAGTTGCACAGTTGCTTCAAAGCAAAGCCACCAGCTACCACCAAGCTTACTCCTGAGTAACGCACGCCTCATAGTCAACCGGTTTTTCTAAACTAAAACCTCCGTATTCAGGTTAAATTGCCGTGTTGGCACTTTGCAATAAATAAGTGGGTTTGGGGTTGCAATTTGGGCACTCGGGCTCGAAAAGGTTCGCCATCACTGATCTAGACACTATACTCCAATTGATACAGCCCAGAATTGCATTGGCTTTCTTGGTGGCCACATCACACTGCTGACTCACGTTCAGTTTGTGGTCTACTAAGACTCCCAGATCCGTTTTGCCTGTAGTGTTGTCAAGCCAGGTGTCACCCATCCTGTCTTCTTTCTCTTCCCTTAGATTTGAGACAGTGCAGCAAGAACTCAGCAAAGCCACAGCCCAAAACAAGGAGCTGCAGAGGGAAATGGAGCGCTTGCAGTCAGAGGTGACAAGGTTCAAGACGATGCAGCTGAAGGCACTGAAGGATGCTGAGAAACACAAGGAAGAACGAGACTCCGTGTTCAGCGAGTATCGCCTCATCATGAGTGAGAGGGACCAGGTCATCAAAGAGGTGGACAAGCTGCAAACGGAGCTGGAGCTGGCGGAATCCAAGCTGAAGAACACGTCCTCGGAGAAGAGGGTGGCCAGTGAGGAGATGGAAGCTTTGAGACAGGTGCAGTATGGGAAGGGCAACGAGGGACAGGCTTGGCGAGGTGATTGGCTCTTGGTGAAATAACACGTCACTGGCTCTCGCAGCCGGAATCAGTGGGGTGTTGTGTGGTTTCTGGGCTGTATCAGATCCTCTGAAGATGCCGGCCACAGATGCAGGCAAAGCGTCAGGAGAAAATGCTACTAGATTCCTCCCTCTTGGGAAGAGGATTTTGAATATGGAGCTGCTGGACGCCCTTTATTTTTATGCTAGTATTTTTATATTCTATTTATGAGATCTAGCTTTTACTGTTTTATCGCTGCTCTAGCTTTTACTGTTTTATCGCTGCTTTTAAAGATTTAGCCATTTTATGTTATATTATGTTTATTGTTGTACACCGCCCGGAGCCCCTCGGGGATAGGGTGGTATAAAAATCTAATTATTATTATTATTATTATTATTATTATTATTATTATTATTATTATTATTATTATTATTATTATTATTATTATTATTATTATTATTATTATTATACATAACAACACAGCACAAGTGTCTGGAATTCATCTCTGAATATCGAGTCCTTCCCAAGGACCTAGGATATTAGAGGTATTTGCGTAGAATATGTGCAGTTCCTAGAAGTGCTGCTTTCTGCAGCATGTGGACTGATGTTCTGTCCAAGTTTAGGAAACTTTCCAGATGTTTTTCCACCAGAATTTCTTTGGGATTCCTCCTAGAGCACCGACTACTAGTGGGATTACTGTTGTTCTTTTTTGCCACAATCGTTCAACTTCAATTTGTAGGTCCTTGTATTTTGTGATCTTTTCCAGCTCTTTGTCCTCTACCCTGCTGTCAACTGGCACAGCAACATCGATGATCCAAACATGTTTCTTCTCTATCACTGTTATTAATGTCACCTGTAGGAGTGTTGTGTTACCCAGGTGTCTGTCTGTCTGTATTCTAAAGTCCCAGAGTATTTTTGCTTCTTCATTTTCTGTGGACTTCTCTGGCTTGTGCTCGTACCAGGTCTTGCTACAGGGCAGGCCGTATTATACATTATACATTATACATTATTATTATTATTATTATTATTATTATTATTATTATTATTATTATTATTATTATTATTATTATTATTATTATTATTAATAATAATAACAACAACAACAACAACAACAATAACAATAACAATAACAATAACAATAACAATAACAATAACAACAATAACAATAATAATAATAATAATAATAATAATAATAATAATAATAATAATAATAATAATAATAATAATAATAATAATAATAATAATAATAGAACACGGCCATACAGCCATGGCAAATTTTGCTTAGGGTGTTGTGTGGTTTCTGGGCTGTATGGCCGAGTTTTAGTAGTATTTTCTCCTGACGTTTTGCCTGCATCTGTTGCTGGCATCTTTAGAGGATCAGATCTTCAGAGGAACAGATGCAAGCAAAACGGCAGGAGAAAATGCTACCAGAACCCGGCCATACAGCCCGAAAACCACACGACACCCCAGTGATTCCAGCCATGAAAGCCTTTGACAAAACCTTGCTTCGCTTTTGAGACCGGAAACAATTGGGCTAGCCTGGGCTATCCATGGCAAGCCCTGTTAAACCTCTTCCAAAAATGCAAAGACCAACAAAACTGCAACTATTTTGCAGAATATTTTCTGAGCCGCTCCAAAACATGATAAGTTCTGATGGAATAGCCTTAAAGCAGATACAAGTGGGGTATTCTGGACTTGACCAAATGTCCGCAAAAGCGAGTTCGCACTCATTTTCATGCAGCTAAAATCCTCTTCTGTTATCAGAGTGAGATGGTTCTGTGCAGCAACTCAACAGCTGCACTACATTTCATCATTCAGAGATCCTGGACAGTATTATCGGATCGCAATGAAGGAATCCGTCTTTACTGACCCAGCATTCCATTTCACTCTCTCTTTGACTCGACATCTTAGAGCCGCTGCCTTAATGGACCGTTCAGCAGGAGGCAGTCATGTGTGTTCATGTGCAATGATCTTAGAATCATAGAGTTGGAAGAGACCCCAAGGGCCATCAAGTCCAACCCCGTGCAATGCAGAAACTCACAATCAAAGCACTCCTGACAGATGGCCATTCAGCCTCTCTTTAAAAACCTCCAAAGAAGGAGACTCCACCACACTCCCAAGATTCTACTGTCTAACAGCCCTTACTGTCAGGAAGTTTTTCCTGATGTTTAGGTGGAATCTCTTTTCCTTCAGCTTGAACCCACGACTCCTGGCCCTAGTCTCTGGAGCAGCAGAAAACAAACTTGCTCCCTCACCAACATGACATCCCTTCAAATATCTAAACATGGCTATCATGTCACTTCTTCACCTTCTCTTCCCCAAACTAAACATCCCCAGTTCCTTAAGCCTCTCCTTGTAGGGCATGGATTCCAGACCTTTGTCCTGCCTTACGTATGTCTAGCAGGCGTCCTTAAGTTTTAATGTAGAGGTATTTATCTACTTTTATTTATTTATTATTTATTTATTTAAAACATTTTTATGCTGCCTTTTCGCCCAGTTAGGGTATGCAAGGCAGCAACCATTATTTTATTTTATTTTATTTTATTTATTTATTTATTTATTTATTTATTTATTTATTTATTTATTTATTTATTTATTTATTTATATTTATATTTATATTTATATTTATATACCGCCCTCCCCAAAGGCTCAGGGCGGTGTCCATCAAACCTAAAAACAATTTAAAACATCAAATACATAGTTTACAATAAAATAATATATAAAATACTAACTACAGATGGCTGTACTATACTATAAAATACTAAACAACCCCCCTTTCCCCCTTTATATACCCACGGGAGGCCAGATGTTCTTATGGCGGAGTTGACATCATCCCGGCTGGCCAAACGCCTGGCGGAACAGGTCCGTTTTGCAGGCCCTGTGGAAACTTTGTAAGTCCCGCAGGGCCCTGATCTCACCTGGAAGCCTGTTCCACCAGGTAGGGGCCAGAGCCGTAAAAGCCCTGGCCCTTGTAGAGGGCTTAAAACATTTAAGCAATTAAAACATTTAAGCAATTTAAAATGCATTAAACATAATAAAACAATTCAATTAAAAGCTCATAAGCAACACTGGGAAAAGGACCAGTAGCCATTGTTGGAGAATGTTCGATGAAGTAAAACAAAAGTCTTCTGCAGGTGAGAAGCACAAAGGCGGAAATCATTCCAAAGAGTTGATTCCACAACTGCTAAGGCCCTTCCTTCCTTGTGTTTATTTATTTTATTTATTTATTTATTAATTCGGCTTTTATACCGCCCGATCCCCGAAGGGCTCCGGGCGGTGTTGCCACCCTCAGATGGCAGAGGCAATTAAAACCAGCCCTGTGAGGATGACAGGAGTGGATGGGTAGGTTTGCATGGGAGGAGGCGGTCCTCAAGGTATGTTAGCTCTACAGGTCAATACCAAAGGTTAGAAGCGGCATCTGAGTGGAGCCCGGAAGCAAATTGCATGCGGAGTGTAGATGCCTCAAGACTGGAGGGACACGGTCCCCACAGCCATAGCCAAGTTGCTAGCTTTTTCTGTAAACGGGGTGGGTTTTTCCCAACATCACTGTGCACCCCTTCAAAGAAATGTCCGCTTCTGAACTTCACAAACCTGCCAATGGTGGCATCTCGTTGTAGGAGCTCAACTCGGCTCTGGTGGAACGTGATCGCGCCATCTGCGAGAGGAACGAGCTCTTGGAAAAGTACTGCCACGAAGTGAAAGACAAGGCCGAGGCCCAGAAGGAGCTTGATCAAGCGTGCAAGGATATTGAGACGGTGAAGGAAGAGAGAGACGTGGCCAGGAAGGAGAGGACGGAAGCCATCATCCAGAGGGACCATCTGCTGAGAGAGTACTATCAAGCTCGTCAGGTAGCATCAGACCAAGCTTGCACAAGTTTCTGGTCCAATGGATCAGCTTTGAGTAATTAGTTCCAGAGGTGGGATCCAGCCGGTTCTCACAGGTTCCCGAGAGTAGGTTACTAATTATTTGTGTGTGCCGAGAGCGGAGCAGCAGTGGCGTAGTGGCTAAGAGCAGTGGCTAAGAGCAGGTGCACTCTGATCTGGAGGAACCAGGTTTGATTCCCAGCTCTGCCACTTGAGTTGTGGAGGCTTATCTGGGGAATTCAAAGTAGCCTGTGCACTCCCACACACGCCAGCTGGGTGACCTTGGGCTAGTCACAGCTTCTCAGAGCTCTCTCAGCCCCACCCACCTCACAGGGTGTTTGTTGTGAGGGGGGAAGGGCAAGGAGATTGTAAGCCCCTTTGAGTCTCCTACAGGAGAGAAAGGGGGGAATATTAATCCAAACTCTTCTTCTTATTCTACTAATTGGTGATTTTGCCATGTGATTTTTGCCTTAGTTACGCCCCTCCTCCTCACAGTGGCGTATTTGCCTAGGGACATGTTAACTTGTTTTCCTGTTTTTCACTGCTTCACGTCCCACACCATTGTTTGTTTGTTGGTATTATTGAACAATTGTAAACAGTTTTTGGTTTCTTTGAATCTAGAGGCGGGGTGAAAAGGAACTGCACCTGGGGTGTGCGTGCCCTGCGTCCTTGCCACAGCCCCGCCCAGGAACACCCCGCCCCCAGAATGCCCGCCCACGCCCCCGTCGTGCCCCGCCCAGTCCCATTGGTGCTACGCCACTGTTTCAGAACTGCTTAATTGGAGTCCAGTAGCACCTTCGAGACCAACGTGATCTCCAGAGCACAAACCTTTGAGAGTTGGTGCTCCTTTGGAGAGGTATCTGCCAAACACCCCAAACATCTTGCTGAACTCAAATCTAACAGTTCATGTAGAGAGAAATTTTTCTCTCTTTCTCACCATACTAGAACCAAGGGGCATACATTGAAAATGCTGGGGAAAAGAATTAGGACTAATAAAAGGAAACACTTCTTCACGCAACGTGTGATTGGTGTTTGGAATATGTTGCCGCAGGAGGTGGTGATGGCCACTAACCTGGATAGCTTTAAAAGGGGCTTGGACAGATTTATGGAGGAGAAGTCGATCTGTGGCTACCAATCTTGATCCTCTTTGATCTGAGATTGCAAATGCCTTAGCAGACCAGGTGCTCAGGAGCAGCAGCCGCAGAAGGCCATTGCTTTCACCTCCTGCATGTGAGCTCCCCAAGGCACCTGGTGGGCCACTGCGAGTAGCAGAGAGCTGGACTAGATGGACTCTGGTCTGATCCAGCTGGCTTGTTCTTATGTTCTTATGTAAACAGAAAACTCATCAAGTAACATTTCTTGGTGGCCTTCATGGTCACAGGTCTGAAGGACTGGATGGTTCTCTCTGTCAGTTGCTGACAAGGATGACAATAGAATTAGAGCAGTGGTTCTCAACCTTCCTAATGCAGTGACCCTTTAATACAGTTCCTCATGTTGTGGTGACCCCCAACCCTAACATTTATCCATTTTACAGGTGGAGAACACTGATGCAGAGAGTCTTAGGCGACCCCTGTGAAAGGGTCGTTCGACCCCCAAAAGGGTCGCGACCCGCAGGTTGAGAACCGCTGAATTAGAGTCCTCCTGTAGGAAGAATTTGTTAAAATTTAGCAGCCATTCATCATTTATTGGAATGAAATTAAGCTTGATGAAAGTGTGAAGAAAGAAAACCTGAGATATATTTTAAAATATACTGGGAATGATTCTGATATCTATTTATAGTCAACACGCAGATGTAAATGTTCTCGTGTGTTTTATTCTTGTGGAAAAAGGGGAAAAAAGGCAACAGAATTAGAGCGTCGGCTGGGAATAGATGCTTCCACAATAATGCCATTTCAATCCACTTTCAATGCACATTGCAACTTGGTTTTACTGCGTGAAATGGCAGGATCCACTTGCAAGTGATCATGACGCTGACAATGGATTGAAAGTGCGTTAGTCAACATGCTTGAAAGCACCATGAAGGGGCAGGTTTGTTGAGGAGCATCTGCATGGCATACCAAAAGGTCCCTGGTTCAACCCCCGGCATCTCTGGGTTTGTTGTTGTGGTTGTTGTTGCTTAAACGGATCAGATGAGAGGCGTTGTGAGAGAGCTCTGCCCAAGGCTTTATAGCTGCCAGTAAGAGCAGATAATGTGGACCCAGTTCAAGGTCAGGCAGCTGCTTCTGGTCTGTTCTGCAGTGGGCTTTGACTTAGAAGAGGTAGCAAGCCTTTAATGGCATAGACAACAGTACAACAATAATAAAAAACGGATTAAAAAGCATATACAATACAGGGAATAAATGTTAGGTCGAAGGAAATCTACTGGCGCTTAGTAATTTCCAGGAGAAAGTCTGCCTCTATCATACAGAGAGAAGGATCAGGATTGTCCAACAAGTAGTGTAATCTAATTAAATCGGGGAGATGGGGTAAATGTAAAGGAGTAAGATTCACATACTTGGATCTGATTTCCTTGAATCTGAGACAGTGTAGTAATTGGTGGGCCAGAGATTCAACTGAGCCATCGTTACATGGGCACAATCTTTTAGCCTTTTCTTGCTTATTAAATCTGCCATGTAACAAGGCAGAAGGCATAACATTAAACCTGGCGAGCATTATGGCTCTCCTTTGAGCAGGGTTGACTTAGAAGAGGCAATTTCTTTACATATATTTTTAAACGCGAGACCAAAGAGTTAGGGCCCATCATGGCTCTCTTACGAGTGTCCTTTGTTAAGCTCATGTGCATATGTCACTCACAGATGTGCATTAACCCCCCCCCCCCCCAATGCACCAATCATATCCCATTCCTTGCTACTAAAAAAGTCTCCTATGCGTTTTGACTTCAGAAGTCTCCCTATCTGAGTATCTCCCTGGGTTCTGGAATTCCTGAATATGAATGCGTTGGCGTTCTGCCTTTTTTTGAAAAAAAAATGGGGATTTGCTGGTGCTGTTTTTGTGCGTGCTTTACCTCTGATCCCATCAGTCCCTCATCTTTATGGGTAATGGATGGCACCATAGTAATAAAAATCTAGTGGGCATGTTGTTTGAATGTTTGGCCACTAACCTGGATAGCTTTAAAGGGGGCTTGGACAGATTTATGGAGGAGAAGTCGATCTCTGGCTACCAATCTTGACCCTCCTTGATCTGAGATTGCAAATGCCTTAGCAGACCAGGTGCTCGGGAGCAACAGCCGCAGAAGGCCATTGCTTTAACATCCTGCATGTGAGCTCCCAATGGCACCTGGTGGGCCACTGCGAGTAGCAGAGAGCTGGACTAGATGGACTCTGGTCTGATCCAGCTGGCTTGTTCTTATGTTCTTATGTTCTTAATGTGCTGATGCACAACTGTAGGTAGATGAGAAAAACCACAGCCTGAAAATGATGGCAAAACTGCTTGTGCCAAATTCAAAATTATTCTTCATAAATCCTCTGAGTAAAGTTGGGCGGAGCAAAATAATGTGCTCTGCCCACCACAACTCATTCAGTTGTGAGAGTCCACCACAACTCATTCAGTTGTGTTTGGGGTCCTATTGAATTTACCCCCCAGAATTGCATCTTTTTAAAAACACGGGTTCAGTTAAGGCAGAGGTGTCCAACTCTGGCGCCCCAGATGTTCATGGACTACGATTCCCATCAGCCCCTACTAGCATGCAGAGTCTGATGGAATTGTAGTCCATGAACATCTGGGGTGTCGGAGTTGGGCACCCCTGAGTTAAGGGTTATACATTTTTAAGCAAGCCTTTATTGGCATAGACAACAGTACAACAATAATAAAAAACAGATTAAAAAGCATATACAATACAGGAAATAAATGTTAGGTCGAAGGAAATCTACTGAAACGTTTGTGGTAATTTCAGGAGAAAGTCATGCCACTATCATACAGAGAGAAGGATCAGGGGTTGTCCAACAAATGAGTGTAATCCTGAATTAAATCGGGGAGATGGGAGTAAAATGTAAAGGAGTAAGATTCATGCATACTTGGGATCATGATTTCCTTGAATCTGGAGACAGTGTAGTAATGGTGGTGGGCCAGAGATTCAACTGAGCCCGTCGTTACCGCGGGCACAATCTTTTAGCGTATTCTTGCTTATTAAAATCCTGCCATGCTTAACAAGGCCAGAGAAAGGACATAACATTAAACCTGGCGAGAGCATTATGGCTCTTATTTGAGGCGGAGGTTGTTATACATTTTTTTTAAAAAAAGAATCCCATGCTGTAACCGTTCTTGCCCAAAACTGATGGCACCTTATTCTACCTTCTCAGATACAAGATTCTGCCACTCTGGATATTGAAAGAGCTAACAAGGAAATCGACATGCTTCGAAAGCAGTATGAAGCCATGTCTCAGGAGCTAAAAGAAGCCGTCCAGGAAGCAGAAGTCGCCAAGTGCAGGCGAGATTGGGCCTTCCAGGAACGTGACAAGATCGTTGCGGAAAGAGAGAGCATACGGTAAAAAGAAAGGCAGTTGCTCTCGTCAGAATTGGAGGACTTAGGAACAAGCCGGCCTTTGGTCCTTGTGGTTAATTTTCTCTTAGACTTCTTTTTTAAGTTTCTGAATTTTAAAAAAAACTTTAAAAACCTTTAACTCAATTAAGATTATGTAATTTAACTGAAATTAATTAGCAGAGATATTTGAGGTTACATTTCTTTGATATCTTTGTACGCCACAATTATATCAACTGAGCAACTCTTGCGAAAAAGGTTTGCTAAGCTATCTTCCGCTGAGATATATCCTTCCCTCAATGTCAGTTTGATTGTCAGAAAAGTTTGTTTACTTTGCTTTATTCATTGTTTCACTGGTGGAAGATTACCTGACTTCCAAGATCTGGTGAAGGTAATTCTGGCCGCTGTGATCATGTGGAAGATCATGTTTCAAAATTCTTTCTGAGAAAATGGGTCTGTCGCTTCGGAGAGAACTGTGACTGGCCCAAATTAACCCAGCAGGCTTCATGCGGAGGAGTAGGTAGTAGTAGTAGTAGTAGTAGTAAAGCCTTTATTGGCATTGTAAATTACAAGAAAACATTTATCAATTTAAAAAACTAGAATGCATCAAATATATACACATACAAGTTGTTCCCATGAGTTATGTTTGTAATTCCAGCTCTTATCAATATAAAGCCCAAACGTGATCACCAAAAGCTACAATTCACAAGTGCTTACTTTTTTACAGTTCATATAAAAAGTGACACCTGGTAATGAGACTGCAACATCTTTCTAGATGTCCTCCGCACTTGCTTGGGTTTGGTTATCAGGGGTCTTAGGTTGGTTTCTAAAAGAACTGTTTCCCGACATATTGAGAAGTGGGCTGATTGTAAAGTGTTATAGATTTCCAAATCTAGCATGGGATAAATAATACTACTAGTTAGGAAAAAATACACAGTGAGCTGAAACATAAATCTTCAGGAGGAGTAGGGAATCAAACCTGGTTCTCCAGATTAGAGTCCACCGCTCTTAATTGCTGGCTTTCGAACTGGTTAGTGAAGGTCCGTCCAACAAGTCCTGAAACGGTGGGGTTGGATCCCCACAGTTTTTCTGCCAGATGAGCTAGGATGAGGAGGGGGAAGAGAGAGAGTCTGAAGCCATGGAACACCATGAAGACTCCCTTCCTAGACCTGTTCCGGTGTGCAGATTACAGCCTGTTGCATCCAGTGTAGCCCCAACTCACCAGGCCCATCAGTCATGAGGACTGATGCCGTGTGAGCTTGTGGGTGGTGGTGGTGGAAGGCCCTCCTCTCTCCACCAGACCCTTCTCCCTCTTCCTTCTGTGTCTGTGATTCCTCTCCCTCCACAGTCCCAGCTATGGAATCATCTGGTTTCTGTCCTTCCCAATTGGCCATGCTGGCAGGGGCTGATGGGAATTGTAGTCCAAGAACATCTGGAGAGCCGCAGGTTGCAGACCCTTGGGCTAGACAATGAGTGGGAAGCGTGTAGCACGTGAGTGGGGGCGGGGGGGCGGGGAGGAGATGGTGGATGAAGTTACAATTTTACTTAGGTCTTTATGTGAAACAGGGCGTCACCACCTGCTGACTTTGTTCCATCTTTAGGGAATTGCTTCAGCATACAGTCTGGCCTCTGCCTCTTTTTGTGCAACATGCCGCTGTCTTGGAAACGAGCCTCAGTCTTCTAACTTTTTTTCTGTCTGGAATTTAAAAAGCATATTTTGCACCGGGGCGCATTTTGGACGAGGAATGCTCCCATCAGTTGAATCTCTTACTACCCTGTTTCCCCGAAAACAAGACCTACCCCGAAAATAAGCATGATTTTTTATTTTATTTTTGGAGGATGCTTGAAATATAAGCCTTACTCCAAAAAGAAGCCCTAGTTGTGGATTCCCTGGTCACGTGGGGGGCGCAAAATCATGGGGAAAAAATAAGACATCCCCTGAAAATAAGCCCTAACGCATCTTTTGCAGCAAAAATTAATATAAGACCCTGTCTTATTTTCAGGGAAACACGGTAGGACTGAAGGGATCCACAACTGGCCACTTGAAGGCCAAACCTGGCCCTCCAATTGCCAAACCAGAGACAGAGGCACATGGAGATGAGCAGTAGCTATAGCCATCGTACACTTGCAATTTACCTCTTTCCCGCTCATTATCCGGTTTTGCCTTTTCCCTCCCTCAGTCCCAGTGACCTGGGCCCAAACAAGTAATGTTTGCTGCTGCTGCTGCTCTTTAACGTTCCGTCTAAACGCTATTCCCTTTTCCAGGACTCTGTGCGACAACTTGAGGAGGGAGAGGGACAGGGCGGTCAGCGACTTGGCAGAGGCCCTTCGCAACCTGGACGACATGAGGAAGCAAAAGAACGATGCTGTGCGTGAACTGAAAGAGCTGAAGTGAGTTCTAGAAACCCCTTCCGTCCTTAAAGTTTTGATCCTGATGTTGATGGTGTGCACTGTTGGGGTGGCATGTACATTTCAACACTCACTTGTGTGTATATGTGTGTTTGTGTCAAGTGCCATCAAGTTGCTGCTGACTTATAGTGATCCTGTAGGGTTGTCAAGGCAAGAGATGACTTTGCATAGCAACCTAGGACTTGGGGTGTTGTGGAGTTTCCGGGCTGCATGGATCCTCTGAAGATGCCAGCCACAGATGCAGGCGAAACGTTATAAGAACATAAGAACAAGCCAGCTGGATCAGACCAGAGTCCATCTAGTCCATCTCTCTGCTACTCGCAGTGGCCCACCAGGTGCCTTTGGGAGCTCACATGCAGGATGTGAAAGCAGTGGCCTTCTGTGGCTGTTGCTTCCGAGCACCTGGTCTGTTAAGGCATTTGCAATCTCAGATCAAAGAGGATCAAGATTGGTAGCCAGGAGAAGATGCTACTGGAACATGACCATACAACCCGGAAAACCCACAACACCCCAGTGATTCCGGCTGTGAAAGCCTTTGACAATACAACCTGGGACTTCCTTGATGGTCTCTAATCCAAGTCACCATCAAGGCTGCCCCTGTTTAACTTACAGGATATGATAAGATTAGGCTATCCTGGGGCATTTAGGTGAGGGCAGATGAAAAGGGGTGGTTTGGCGTTGTTGCTTCTGCATAGCTTAGCAACCCTAGACTTTCTTAGTGCTCTCCCACCCAAGTTCTAACCAGGGCTAACCCTGCTTGGCTTTCAAGGTCTGAAGAGATTGGACTAGCCTGGGCGAGCCAGGTCAGGACACAGGCAAACAGAGGGGTCTTACCATTGGCTGCCTCTGCTTAGCAACTGCCTTGATGGGCTGCCATCCAAGTACTAACTGAGGCCAACCCTGCTTCGCTTCTCAGATCTCATGAGATCGGGCTAGTCCTGGACAATTTACTTGTGCAGTGGTTTATTTTAAAAAAGCATTGCAACTAACCAGCAAGCCTGAGGAATTGCTTATAGAAGAGTTGTGGGGCAAGTTCATAGGATCAGCACTCAAACTGCGTAAGAAGGAAATGCTTGTTTTCAAAGGAGGTGTGGGGCATACATTTACGTCCCGAGGAACTTGGGGATAGAACGGCGCATGCTGTCTCCGTAAAAAAGCATGATGCCCTAATTATTAAATCATATATCAATAGTCAGGGCAGTCTGCAAAACTGCTAGTGCAGTGTTTCCCAACCTTTTCGAGGTCAGGGTACCCTTGACCTCACTCTTCATATCTCACGGTACCCCTGCCGCCACCCTCCACCTTCCCCTCCCATTGCCCCTGCTTGCCACACACCCCACCTTCCCCTCCCAGGGTGAAGGGTAGCACGGGGGGTGGGTGGGGTGGCTGCTGACCTTGTGGCAGGCCCTGCCCCATGGCCCAGCTCCATGTCTTTGCTGGCGCCGGTGGGAGACACCACAAAAATGAGCGGGGAGGGGCGGTAGTGTTGCTGCGGTACCCCTGGGACATGCTCACGGCACCCCAGAGTACCACGGTACCCTGGTTGAGAAAAATTGAGTTTTATGCATATTTTTCTTCTTCTAGCTGTGAAGAGTCATATGCATAGTAGAGTAAGGGGTAGAGATGTAAAATTTCTGGAGATTTTGTAGCATTGAGAGAAAATTCAGCAGAAACTGAAATCTGTGCAGTGTGTACTTCCCTCCCCCTCAAGCCTAAAGTTAATGGCATAAATTACCACATTTATGATGTAGTTAGAAATTGAAATTGTTCTGTTTGGTATATTTATGAATTTTAGAAGCATAAATGTGTTAGTTTCCTATGCACAGAACTGGGAATGTATCCAGTGGCAGAGTCAGCTAAATAGCTTAGCACAGCTCTAGCCTCATACAGTCAGATAAGAGAGACAAACAGTGTATTTGGATAATGAGTTAAACTTTAAAACATTGAGAACACTGAATTTTTCAATAGTGTATTACATGTTTGGGCAAAATTCGTTACGTGTAAACAATAAGCATTATTGAAAATATGTTTCCTGTGCTCAAGCATTTCCATTTTCTGTTGTTGTAGATTGTCTTGCTTACAATATACTTGTAATAGAACCAGGGGGCATCCATTGAAAATGCTGGGGGGAAGAATTAGGACTAATAAAAGGAAACACTTCTTCACGCAATGTGTGATTGGTGTTTGGAATATGTTGCCACAGGAGGTGGTGATGGCCACTAACCTGGATACCTTTAAAAGGGGCTTGGACAGATTTATGGAGGAGAAGTCGATTTATGGCTACTAATCTTGATCCTCCTTGATCTGGGGCTCATTCTGCACATGCAGAATAATGCACTTTCAAACTGCTTTCAGTGCTCTTTGAAGCTGTGCGGAATAGCAAAATCCACTTTCAAACAGTTGTGAAAGTGGTTTGAAAATGCATTATTTTGCGTGTGCGGAAGGGGCCTGAGATTGCAAATGCCTTAACAGACCAGGTGATCGGGAGCAACAGCCGCAGAAGGCCCTTGCTTTCACCTCCTGCATGTGAGCTCCCAAAGGCACCTGGTGGGCCACTGCGAGTAGCAGAGAGCTGGACTAGATGGACTCTGGTCTGATCCAGCTGGCTTGTTCTTATGTTCTTATGTTTAATTAAGTGATTTTATATCATCAGTATAACACACATGCAATAATTATTTCGTATTGCCTGTGTACACACTATGCTCAAACATGTCCAGTCTGCAATGTTGTAGATTGTCTTGCTCACAACATAGTTTGAGAGAATAAAACCTTGTGATAAAAAACATTCCACTCATTCCGAAAGGAAATAATTCATAGGGATGTTTTAGTACTCCCTTTAATTTGTAGTTATCCCTTTGGAAGAGGCAGGTTTTTTTCCTGTGTTTTTTTTCCAGATGAGGGAAGTCTGCTGTTGGTAGCAGTGAAATTAGTTAGAGATTAGTGTGAGCCAGAATTAGGGCAGAGGTGGGATCCAGCAGGTTCTCACAGGTTCCCAAGAGTAGGTTACTAATTATTTGTGTGTGCCGAGAGGGGGTTACTAATTGGTGATTTTGCCACGTGATTTTTGCCTTAGTTACGCCCCTCCTCACAGCAGTAGCGCGCAGAACTTGAAGCAGTCTAGCAGCCTGCGCCTGCGTGCATTCGTTTCCCGCCCAAGGACCGGCGCAGCGGCTGCGTCCTTGCTACAGCCCCACCCAGGAATGCCCCGCCCCCGGAATGCCCGGCCCCATTGGCGCTACGACACAGTTTGAATCCCACCACCATGGGAACCTGTTACTAAAATTTTTGGATCCCACCACTGAATTAGGGGTTGGTTAGTTTCCTTCTGAATAGTTGTATTCAAGCTTGTATCAGAAATTTGCATATGCTTTGTTTTTTTAAAAAAGATCATATTCTTATATGTATACTTTGCCCATGTTAATTAAGGGATATTGTGTCATCGATGTAACATGCATGCAATAATTAGGAGAATTTAAGAATTAAAATACATAACGTCCTCTTGCCTTCGCTGAAATTCTCAAACATGTCTCTTCTTGTAGAGAAAAGATGGAGAATCAGTTGGAAAAGGAAGCCAGGTTTCGGCAGTTGATGGCCCACAGCTCTCACGATTCGGCCATTGATACCGATTCGCTGGAATGGGAAACGGAAGTTGTAGAGTTTGAGAAGGACAGGGTAAGTCTGGGAACTCTGCTGCCCCGGAGCGGCTCCAGCATGGGAGAGAACTGTCTGTTGGAGGCTTGCAAAAGAAACAAAAAGCAATCCCAGGAACTGGAGAGGACAGAAGTTAGGCACGAGCATTCCAACAGTGTTCAGTGTTCCTGTGGTTTGTACCTCTTTTTGTGTTTATAAATGTACACATAACTTCAGACGTCAGTGATTCACAACCCATGTACAAATCTTGTGCATTTATTTAATTCATTAACTGTATTTATGTTAATTATTGTTCACCTTTCTTCCTGAGACTCAGGCCGTTTCCGCACGGCCACACTGGGGGTTGGGTCGGCGTACATGACGCCGACCCAACCCCTCGGGACTGTTTGCACGAACGGTCCCGGTAACGAAGGGAAAGACGGCTCGGCGCCGTTGTCTGATCGACCTACCTTCTCTGCGACCCGATCAGGTGCGTCACGAGAGCCAGGGGACCGCCCTGCCCTCTTGCGACCGCTCAGGAGTTGCAGAGGCGAGAAGGTAATCCCCAGGCCACCGGCGACGCGAAGACGTACGTAAGAGAAGGCAGGTCGATCGGGCAAAGGGGGGAGGGATGGCGCCTTCCAGCCGCTGCCGTTCACACGGCGGCGGCTGGAAGCCGCCATTTTCCAACAACCTCACTCGGGGAGCGAGGTGGGAAAATGGCGGCTTTAGCGCTGACGCAAAGACAAGCAGCTTCGCCTTTATCATGCGAACAACTCCTGGGGATTAAGGCGTTTTTTGCGATCCCCAGAGCACTGTATTTCCCCAGTGCGGAAAGGGCCTCAGAGTGGATTACATGGCATGGTATAGTCGATAGGATGGGGCATCCAATAAACAACGTAATAGGGTTTCGACTGCAGAAATCTGAAACCAAGCATGTGTATTTAAACATGACACATAAAACGCTTTAGAAAACACATAGTTGGAGCATACCTGCAGCCACAAGACAGTACGCACGAGACACAGTAGTATAATCCACTGTGTTCCCCAAAGCATCTTTCGCAACAATTTCATTACAATACGGCCCTATTAGCTGTGTAAAAAGACCCTCCTGAATAATTCAGCTTTGCATCGTTTGCCAAAAGCTAGGAGTGTTTCTGACCTCCTCCGACTGGCCGTTCCTTCAATTGGGGATCAAAACAAAAGAATACACGTGGAGGGGCAGTTTGCTAATTTTGAAATCTGCAGGGTGTGGCGCCTGCAGAAAGGCTCTGCTCAGGATGAGTAAAACTGTGATGGTTGAGCACAGACTTGAGTTGAAAGTAAGCGTTGCATTGTAGCAGTTCTGAATCCGCTTTGACTCCTCAGCCGTTAAATTGGGTAAGATGATCCTCAGCAGAGAGGGGCATCACGGGGTCCTTCACAACCAGCCTCACTTTTGGTTTGCTTTCAACTCAGTTCAGAGCAGAGTCAGTCTCTCAGTGTCTTGGAAGATAATTGTGGCTCTTCTGGGCACCCCCCCCCCCCACTTGTGACTCCTATCCTAGGCTGCCAGAAGGGTTTGTGGTTGGCAGGTGGCTCCACCTTAAATAGCTGCCACTGTGGGGACTGGAAGACAGGTAAGCTGCAGCTTTGATGCTTAGGTGGAAATGAAGGTGTGTGCCCCCCCCCCCACCCAGCCACCAGGAGGAGAGCAAACTGTCCATAGTTGGATTTATATCCCCCTTTCTCTCCTATAGGAGACTTAAAGGGGCTTACAAACTCTTTCCCCTTCCTCTCCCCACAACAAACACCCTGTGAGGTGGGTGGGGGCTGAGAGAGCTCCAAAGAACTGTGATTAGCCCAAGGTCACCCAGCTGGCGTGTGTTGGAGCGCACAAGCCAATCTAGTCCCCCAGATAAGCTTCTGCCGCTCAAGCGGCAGAGCGGGGAATCAAACCTGGTTCTCCGGATTAGAGCGCACCTACTCTTAACCACTACACCACGTTGGCTCTCTGAAGGACCAACTGCTCCCATCCATTACTGCCTCGGAATTAAGATAAATGGGAATCAAACCCGGTTCCTCCAGATTAGAGTACACCTGCTCTTAACCACTGCGCCTCTTCTCCTTTTAGAGAGAGTAAAATCAATACCAACACCATGGAAGCCATCCAGAAAAACAGCAAACCGGCCACAGTGTTTGTGGGGGGGCTACTCCCCTTTCTCTGTGGCCAGTTTGCTGCCCTCTGGGAACACGGAATTCTTCACTCCCATCACACAAGGGCAGGCTGAGGTTAAATAGGGTAGGGACAGACAGCCCTGTGTGCCCAGAAGTAATCCTATCATTTAAAAGGGTAGAGGTACATATTTCTGGAGATTTCTTCCTTGCAGGGTAAAGGCATGGTAAAAAAAAATCATGATTTTACACAGCTTTTGTGCACAGAATCACTGCGGTAACGAGCGGTGTTTTAACCTTTAATTTAACTAGGAAGACATGGATTTGAAAGCTCTTGGGTTTGACGTGGCTGAAGGTGTGAATGAGCCGTATCTTCCTGGTGACTGCGGAATATTTGTCACCAAAGTGGATAAAGGAAGTATTGCAGACGGGCGCTTACGGTAAGCAAATCTGCACTTAATGTTATTTGGGTTCACCTCTGGCCAGAGCTGAAGCAAGGGGGAACTGCACCCCTGCTGCTCCCCCACACCCGCCGTGCCCCTGGACCGGCGCGCGCCCCCCCCCCCCCGGTGCAAGACGCCCCACCCCATCCCCTGGTAGCTACGCATCTGCCTCTGGCGCTATGAAGACAGTCGGAAAAGACCAAGATTAATGCGTGGGGAGAAGGGAGTGGTTGTTAGAGGTCAAGTGTCCGAAGGCTTGCCCGCTTGCCTTTTGGGAGAAATAATAGATCAGTGGTGGCGAATCTTTGGCACTCCAGATGTTATGGACTACAATTTCCATCAGCCCCTGCCAGCATAGCCAATTCGCCAATTGGCCATGCTGGCAGAAGCTGATGGGAATTGTAGTCCATAACATCTGGGGTGCCAAAGGTTCGCCACCACGGTAATAGATGGTTGGAGTTGCCTGAATCCCCGTGAATAAGATGATGGAAGGGAGAAGAGGGAGGCTTAGTGCTTGTGCTGGAGAAAATGAGCCGCGATTGGTTGACGCAGTTGCACTAATCAGCTGTCGGAGCTAACACTGGAAATAGTAGATGCAACATGCTAGGTTGGATCTACACCAGTCATGAAGGTCCTCATTTTGTAACAAAGTCTAGCTATATGCCAGTAAAGGTTTGCATTGTATTGCAACAAAGTCTAGGGCAAAAGTCTGCGCTTCTGCTGACTCTCAGAGCCATTGCTGTAAGTAAAGTTCACACCTGTATTGTCGAAGCCTTTCACAGGCAGACTCAACTGGTTGTTATGGGGTTTCTGGGCTGTGTGGCTGTGGTCTGGTAGATCTTGTTCCTAATGTTTCGCCTGCATCTGTGGCTGGCATCTTCAGAGGTGCATCGTAGAGAGAAGTGTGTTACAAACACATTTCTGGACACAGTGTGTAACAGACTTCTCTCTGTGATACACCTCTGAAGATGCCATCCACAGATGCAGGCGAAAGGTTAGAAGAAGAAGAAGAGTTTGGATTTATATCCCCCCTTTCTCTCCTGCAGGAGACTCAAAGGGGCTTACAATCTCCTTGCCCTTCCTCCTTGCTTACAACCTCCTTGCCCTTCCCCCCTCACAACAAACACCCTGTGAGGTGGGTGGGGCTGAGAGAGCTCCGAGAAGCTGTGACTAGCCCAAGGTCACCCAGCTGGCGTGTGTGGGAGTGTACAGGCTAATCTGAATTCCCCAGATAAGCCTCCACAGCTCAGGCGGCAGAGCTGGGAATCAAACCCGGTTCCTCCAGATTAGATACACGAGCTCTTAACCTCCTACCAGACCACGGCCACACAGCCTGGAAAACCCACAACAAAGTTCACACCTGTTTGCCCTGGACTGGGAGGCCTTCAGCATGGGTGTTGTGGTCCCCCACCCCCCACTCCCAGGCCTTTTCTGTTACCTGCTGAGTGTTTTTAGAAAATGGCTGCCCCAGTTCACTCCCCGGATGGGCTTTTGTGTGTGATGCAGCCTAAATGCAACCCCCTCCTCAGCCGTATCCTCAGGACTGCATTTCCTGGTAGTTGCGGTTTCTGGAGGGAAGATTGTTCATGAATTCATGGCTGCTTTTTGATCATTCTTAACCCCTGTGGGAAAGCCAGCTGGGAAATACTGTGCTGGCCTGTGGTTTTAGCAAAACAGAGACTTTCTCTCCCTTGTGTGATGCAGAAGAAAGACCTGGCCATCCTTAATAGATAGATAGATAGATAGATAGATAGATAGATAGATAGATAGATAGATAGATAGATAGATAGAGAGAGAGAGAGAGAGAGAGAGAGAGAGAGAGAGAGAGAGAGAGAGAGAGAGAGAGAGAGAGAGAGGTGAATAGGTGAATAGTTAGTTAGTTAGTTAGTTTGTTAGTTTGTTAGTTAGTTAGTTAGTTAGTTAGTTAGTTAGTTAGTTAGTTAGTTTGTTTGTTTGTTTGTTTGTTTGTTTAATACGGCCAAAGGCCAGCAAAGACAAAACAAAACAACAGCACACATCCACAACCGCAAATTACAACAATGATTACAGCTAACCATTTACATGAATGTTTGGCTTTCAGCTCATCCCTGATTAAGTAGGACCTTGCGTTTTTTATAAGCCAGTGCACAGAACTTTGCTACCTGCTGGGAGATGGTTGCATCCTTGGCTTCCAACAGCATTTTCCTAATCTCTTGGTCAGAATCCTTTGCAATTATCAAGCTGTGTTGCACAAGCAGAGGTAAAATAAAGAGCTCTCTTTCTGCCTTATGCAGCATGCAGTGTAACAAGATATGTGTCGCCTGGCCATCCTTAATGACATCCCAAGGAACAAGAAAAGTGTCCAGATGTTTTCCTAAAAATGAGAAGCAAATTTAAGGCTATGTGGGATTAAGCACGCCAAAGACTTCCTTTGCTTTTGCTTTTGCTTTGTCAGAGTGAATGATTGGCTGCTGAAGATAAATGACATGGACCTCACCAATAAGGACAGGAAGCAAGTCATGAAGGCTGTGCTTAATGGCGGAGGAGTTATTAATATGGTCATTCGCAGAAGGAAGTCTTTAGGAGGGAAGGTGATAACGCCTCTGCACATCAGTCTTTCCGGCCATAAAGGTAAATTGGTTTGAGTTGTTCAAATGAAGATGAGCCATTGGATGTGCTGGCAGGTTAAATTTGTACTGTGCGAGGGATTTTTCCCACTGCATCTCTGCATTATTTGCTGCTGTATTTTATTTGTTTGTTTACTATTTATCAATTTACATTGCGCTTTTTTCCCCAGTGGGGGACCCAAAGCAGGTAACAATACACAGAGAAAACAAACCAAACAAGAAAGGAAGGAAGACTAGACATTCTTTCTCTGCTGGCTGATCTTCCACCCAGCTCCTGGGCAGAAGAACCAAAGAGCAAGATCCTTTTGGTTGTTCTGCTCTGACCTGTAATATCAGCCAAATATTACTCAGCCGCTGCTGTCTGTCAAAATCTTCCCAGTGTCTCCCCTGTAGCCTTATCCCTATCCAATCAGCTTGGGGCTGGGGGATTTTGCCACACCTCTTCATCAGGTGTGATTGGAACATCTCTGCATGAGTCCCTGCTCTGACCTTGCCTCCTTGCTTCCCACCAGTAGTTGATTTAGAACAGTGACTCCTGTGCACTCCAATTGTACTTGGTGTGTTGCTATTGTAAAATTGGTGACAAAAAACACATTTCTGTCTTTTCACTTTCAGATAGTGGGATTAGTCTAGAAAACGGAGTGTTCGTTGCTGCGGTAGTTCCTGGTAGCCCAGCTGCCAAAGAAGGATCCCTCTCAGTAGGAGACAGGATAATTGCTGTAAGTTTTTCCCCCCCAAGAATCTCTTAGATAAGGTTTGACTTTCAAGCTCAATTCAGAGATCACACCGAAACCGTGGTTTGCACCAACCATGATTTAAAACCACAGCCACAGTTCATGCTTCCCAACATACAGCCAAACCTTGGTTAAAGCCATTTTTCTGCTTTCTTTTCTCATCTTCTCAGTAAGCCTTTTTAAACAGGCAGGGAGTCAGGAAGATGAAGTGCAGCCCTATCTGATCCCTATCATGCCAAACCGTGGCTAAGTTTCCTTGACCATGATCTGAAGACTGAATTTAACCATGGTATTTTTATTTATTTCTATTGGTGGTATATTCAAAACTGCATAGACAACTGCACAAATAGCCACTTTGAGCCTCAAATGGGGAAACAAGCAGGACACACACACGCACACACACACACACACACACGTGGAGAGTTAAACGCATGAATTAACGCATGAAATTAAACGCATGAAATTAAACGCATGAATATCAGTGACTGGGCCAGAAGTGGAAGCCAGGACTTTTAAAAAATCTGTTTGTACAGGTATTGTTGAAGGTTCCCCACCCTGGGACATGGACAATATATACCCCACTACAACATTCCCTTCCCTCTGGACACAGTATGTAACAGACTTCCCTCTGTGATAACACCTCTGAAGATGCCAACCACAGATGCAGGCAAAACGTTAGGAACAAGATCTACCAGTGCAGGTTTTTTTGCGGGGGCGGGGGTGGGGGGTGTCCTTTTTTTCTAGTATTGTGATCTGGTATATGATCTATTTTCTGACTCTCCACAAATGTTGATTTGAAAATCAGGGGCCAGTTGGCTATGCTAATTCTCTTGACAACCGAAGCAATGTAACATCCTATGTAACATCTGCAAATCTATAAGAAAACAAGGATTTTAAGTTCTGTTTTCTGAGGGAACCATGATAATAAGGCTTGGTGCACGTGTTGACGTTCTCTGAAGAGTCACCAGAAAAGTTGCAGGAAAGGGTGGGGGCACCACCCCAAGAACAGACTCCTGATTCGTCAGCTGTACTTTATTTCTAGTTACATATGTAGTAAATATACCCCGACTCGCTGAATATTTGGAAAGCAGTTTGCAGATGTAAAAATAAAATAGCACTAATTGAAGCTGGTGAACACAAACAGTTCTTTGATCTTGAAAGCCCAGCCAAACAAAAAAGTTCTTTGGTCCTGAAAGGAGGCACACGATTGGGCTGTATGAGTTTCCACAAGGGTCTGCAACCTGCGGCTCTCCAGATGTTCATGGACTACAAATCCCATCAGCCCCTGCCAGCATGGCCAATTTGTCTAGTGCAGGGGTCTGCAACCTGCGGCTCTCCAGATGTTCATGGGCTACAATTCCCATCAGCCCCTGCCAATTGGCCATGCTGGCAGGGGCAGATGGGATTTGTAGTCCATGAACATCTGGAGAGCCGCAGGTTGCAGACCCCTGCACAAGAGAATCACCACAAAAACAGGGGAAACTACACTGGCAGTAGGACGAAGGTGTATCGACTGTATATATGGGGTGGGGGTTCCTCCTCCACTCCAGCTCACTGTTTCCATTTTAGCGAAGAGAGGCTCACCAAGGTATTCACCTGATCTGATCGCTCACTCTGTTGATACGTCACCCTTTTGTTCCAGATAAACGGCATTGCACTAGATAACAAATCACTGACTGAATGTGAAGCCTTGCTGCGGAACTGCAGGGAGTCCCTTACGCTTTCATTGATGAAGGTGAGCGCCAGCGAGGAGGGAGAGAGAACGGTGGTTGGTCTTCTGCCCGAAGCAGCTGTTCATGGGCATTGGTGGAAAGTGCCGCCTAGTTGCAGTCGACTTAACGATGGCTGCTCGTGGGGTTTTCAAGATTAGAGATGCTCAGAGGTGGTTTGCCATTGCTTGTGTCTGCATAGCAACCTTGGACTTCCTCAATGGTCTTCCATCCAGATAGTAACCAGGGCTGACCATGCTTAGTTACAGTGGCATAGGAGGTTAAGAGCAGGTGCACTCTGATCTAGAGGAACTGAGTTTGATTCTCCGCCTGAGCTGTGGAGGCTTATCTGGGGAATTCAGATTAGCCTGTACACTCCCACACACGCCAGCTGGGTGACCTTGGGCTAGTCACAGCTTCTCGGAGCTCTCTCAGCCCCACCCACTTCACAGGGTGTGTGTTGTGAGGAGGGAAGGGCAAGGAGATTGTAAGCCCCTTTGAGTCTCCTACAGGAGAGAAAGGGGGGGATATAAATCCAAACTCTTCTTCTTCTTCTTAGCCTCTGAGATCTGGCAAGATTGGGCCACCCAGGCCACCTGGGTCAAAATGCGGACACCCTAGCTATCCACCTGCAAGTCGGACAGATGGAGAGGCAGAGTGGTTTCCTGGGGATGGCCTCCATCTCTCTCCTCTGTGTAGCCACTGCTCCCATGCCGTGTCCCCTTCCCAATTACTCTTTCCTTGGTGCACGTGTTGACGTTCTCTGAAGAGTGACCAGAAACGGAGAACCAGGACTTTCCTTGTGCTGGTTCTCCGTCCCCACTCCTTGGCTTCCTGCTGTAAGCCAGTGCATGGGACGGCTTCCAAAGCAACATGTAATATAATAAAATCTCATAAAGCAGATGGTGTGATAAGTTTTCCAGTAGTGGAACTACGGCTTTAGGGGCTGTGTTATCTTCCCCCCCCCGCCCCCATCCTGCATGTCTGTCAGAAGTGGAATACACAATATGAAGCACTGAAATCATAGAACAAATTTGTTCATGAAGCCAATTTACATTACTGCTACTGGCTACAATATTCTGTGTTTTGCATTTCAGAATTAGGTATTCAAAGGGGCTAACATCACTCTTTATAGCTGAGTCTTGTAAAGAAACGGAATACAAAGAGGGAACGTTATGTGGTCACAGCTGTTGCATAGCATTTTAAGGCCTTTTAATTCATTCCTATTAGGGATTAAAGAGAGACTGTAATAGGTGTGTGTATATACAGGCAAGAAGAAGAAGAAGAAGAGTTGGATTTATATCCCCCCTTTCTCTCCTATAGGAGACCCAAAGGGGCGTGCAAACTCCTTTCTTTCCCCCCCTCACAACAAACACTGTGTGAAGTAGGTGGGGCTGAGAGAGCTTTAAGAACTGTGACTAGCCCAAGGTCACCCAACTGGTGTGTGTTGGAGTGCCCAGGCTAATCTGAACTCCCCAGATAAGCCTCCACAGCTCAGGTGGCAGAGCAGGGAATCAAACCTGGTTCCTTCACTACTCCACAGCTGCAGTGGATGTGCAGTAACAGTTTTACCTGGCACTTAATTACCCAGAACACTGGCCACCATACCGCAATGTCTGTGGGCATGTGCGCACCCCACTCCTGCCTCTCCAGACAACCAGCCACACGTCGCTGGCATTGCTGGGCTTCTGACATCCAGGGCTGTGGGCTGGTACCATCTTTGGACGCCCCCATCCCAGCTTGCTTCAGGCGATCAGAAGTCACTCTGTTTTGGGCAGCCAACCTGCCTGTCTGCCCACGTTGTAGGGCAGCGATGGCAAACCTTTTCGAGACCGAGTGCCCAAATTGCAACCCAAAACCCACTGATTTATCGCAAAGTGCCAAAACGGCAATTTAACCTGAATACTGAGGTTTTAGTTTAGAAAAAACGGTTGGCTCCGAGACATGTGTTACTCAGGAGTAAGCTTGGTGGTAGTCGATGGCTTTGCTTTGAAGGAACCAGCAACTCTTCCAATGGTTGAATTAGGAGGGTTTACTCAGAAGCAAGCCCCATTGCCAGCTACTGAGCTTACTCTCAGGTAAAGGATCATGCTTTTAGTTCTTTGCGTGAAAATCAGGGGGGTTTAACAGTGCTTAACAGGGTTACCTACACTGCTTCCCCAAAACTAGGCCTTAGGTTTAATGCTAATAATCGAGCCCAGCGGCCCAGGTCAGCCTAGATGTGTGTGTGTGTGGGGGGGGCACTCTGTTTGCTTGTGCCCACAGAGAGGGCTCTGAGTGCCACCTCTGGCACCCGTGCCATAGGTTTGCCATCACTGGCGTAGGGCAGTTCTGTGGCTTCGGGAGAGGGGAAGTATTCTGACAGATGTGGGAGGCTGTGGCCGTGGCGTTCCCCGTGGGATGGGGTTTGCTGGCTGATTCTTCTGGGCAATTCCACTGCAGCGCAGTAAGCATCCGGCACTTTCGATTAACCAGCAACCCCCATTCCCTGGATGACAGAGGCTTTGCTGTGCATATACCAAACAGTCGTGCGGTCTTGATGTTCTATTGAATGGCTTTATGTTCTTATTGTTGCCGCCCCTTCACCCCCCTCCCCCCCACCCCCACCTTAGGTTTTTCCTCAGAGCTCAAGTTCGTCTTGGAGTGGTCAAAACATATTTGAAAACCTCAAGGATTCGGAGAAAATATCCAACTGCAGGGTCCATACATCGGACGTGCAGGCTCAGAATAAAAGGAATTTGAAACACAACAGCTCTACCCAAACAGACATTTTCAGCCCAGACATCATGGATGTGAAGAAGGATCCGAGTGACCAGGAAGGCGTCTTGTACGGCGATCTCAAGCCCTTCCCCAGTAGTGTTTTGCATGCTGACTCTCACCATAGCTCGGTCCACGGTTACCACAGTAACTCCGAACACAGCCTCGGCTCCTTTAATCCGGATGTGTACAGGGAGATGAGCTACGGGATTGTGAACCTGGACAACAGAAGGTTGCCATTTGAGCCCCCAGTCGCAGACTGCATGATGGTGGAGGGCCCGCTGGACAAAGAGCATGCTGGGAAACACAGTGGCGGCACCTGGCCTAAAGTGATGGTCAACATTGCCACTGCAGAAACGGAAAAGTTTTCGGTGTACAAGAAGCCAAAACAGAGGAAGTCCATCTTCGATCCTGACACCTTCAAAAGGCCTCTGACTCCTCCCAAAATGGACTATTTGTCTCCCAATCAGGTGTTAGGACACTCGCCCCAACCTTCCAAAACAGAAGCCATTTCAACCCCTCCCACGCCTCCCAAGAGAAGTGACTCTATTAAATTCAAACACAAACAGCAAGCGAGCTCCACCTCGGACTCGACTGTGACGACCGGCTCCCCCCCTCCCAGCCCAGCTACCGCCCAGCCCCCTCTTTCCGTCGACCTCAAGCCAGACTGTGGCACTCACAAGGGGCGAGGCAGGCCTTCCGGGCACTACTACAGGGACGAAGGGCTGGACTCGGCTCACTTGTCCTCGAGGAAATCGTGTGAAGATGACGTCGGCTTTCAAAGAGTGCAAGAGCCTGAGATGAAAAGGCCCAGGCCCAAATCTGCACCTGCCTTGAGGCATAAATTAACACCTATGCCCATTCCTAACCCATCTCACCAGGTATCTAGGAGGAGGAAGGGACTCTGGCCACCATGCTGAAAACTGTGGAGGTCTTTACCTAAACCAGAGGTCTGCAACCTGCGGCTCTCCAGATGTGCATGGGCTACAAATCCCATCAGCCCCTGCCACCATGGCCAATTGGCCACGAACATCTGGAGAGCCACAGGTTGCAGACCCCTGACCTAAACTGAAGGGAGGGTTAGATGGTTATCAGCAGTTGTTAATGTTCCAGAATTAGCAATTTGGTAGAAGGTGGAGCATGTTGGGTCACTTCAGTACAATACGGTGTGCAGAAAGAACACAACCTGTGTGTCCCAAAACCTGACTTTTCAGGAAGAGGTGACTGGAGCCTCTCTGTGAATTCATTTTCAACCCAAACAGTCCAACATAGCATCACTTAAACAAACCCTGCCTCCCATTCACAAAAAAGAGAATCAAGGGCTTTAAATAACCATGCAGGTAGGTTACTTGAGTGCCAGAATGCCTTAGGCTTGCAGTCCTCAAAGAGCACCCCCCTCCTGAAGTTCTGTTCTGGATTTGCAAACTGTGAGCCCCCTTCCTTTCAATTGCAAGGGATCCGTGGGGATGCTGCCGCTGCTGTCCATATGCCGGATGATCAAGGAAATTTTCTCAGAAAGTTGCATGACTATTAAACCCAGTTAATCTGAGGGTTTGCAAGAAGGCCAGGGTGGAAATAGCGGCACAATTAAAGCACCGCAAGCACAATTCTATAAAATGGGGTTGTCCATAAGCTGCCTGCTATTTTTACCTGGCCTCGGATGGCCTTCCCAAAATTTAATCTTGACCGAAAGTTTTGCTCAGTCCTACTTTTGTTTTGGTTTTGAGAAAAGGATCACACTTGGGCACATAATGGTGTGGATCCTTCACTCTTCTTCCTTGTCTGTTATGTTCAAAGAAATTTTTTTGGGGGGGAATCTGGACTAATATCTTAACCACAGCTCCCCGCTGGTGTTGTGCCCTGGACTGTTCAATAACGAGATTCTGTGTGTTCAGATGATTTCTTTTATTATGAAACAGCATCAGGAATAAGCATTTAGACTTCCATTGCCAGGACTAAAGCATGAGGAGCAAAGTGCCCCCCATGTCACCCCTGACTGCCAGTTCCCAAGGGGGGGGGGGGCGGCACCCTCCCAGGTCCAGAGACAAGGCAGCCTCCCCGAGATCAAAACAACCTTCACTCCACAGTACTGGCAGAAGTAGCTGTCCCAGGTGCTGATATAAAGCATTGCTCAGGAAGCGAAAGTACAAACAGCGAGAAAGGACAACCACAGTCATTAAGGGTGGGGGAAGAGAAGAGAGAAAGGATTCCACATTCCGGCTGGGAGACATGGCAGGGTTAATGATTAGATTGTGATCTTGTTGTTGTTTTTATTCATTGTGCACCGCCCAGAGCCCTTCGGGGGTGGTTGCGGGCTATGGAATCTAACAAATAAACAAAATAAATGAGGAAATGGACTGATCAGGATAGCTGGCTTACTCTGGAAAAAGAATGGGAAACTTTTATTGTGCTTTTCAGGTGTGAAATCTTGCCCCCCCCCCCCCCCCACCCCCCCCCCCCCCCCCCCCCCCCCCCCCCCCCCCCCCCCCCCCCCCCCCCCCCCCCCCCCCCACCCCCCCCCCTCCCCCCCCCCCCCCCCCCCCCCCCCCCCCCCCCCCCCCCCCCCCCCCCCCCGTCCCCCCCCCCCCCCAAACCCCCCCGCCCCCGCCCCCCCCCCCCCCCACCCCCCCCCCCCCCCACCCCCCCCCCCCCCCACCCCCCCCCCCCCCCCCCCCCCCCCCCCCCCACCCCCCCCCCCCCCCACCCCCCCCCCCCCCCACCCCCCCCCCCCCCCACCCCCCCCCCCCCCCACCCCCCCCCCCCCCCACCCCCCCCCCCCCCCACCCCCCCCCCCCCCCACCCCCCCCCCCCCCCACCCCCCCCCCCCCCCACCCCCCCCCCCCCCCACCCCCCCCCCCCCCCACCCCCCCCCCCCCCCACCCCCCCCCCCCCCCACCCCCCCCCCCCCCCACCCCCCCCCCCCCCCACCCCCCCCCCCCCCCACCCCCCCCCCCCCCCACCCCCCCCCCCCCCCACCCCCCCCCCCCCCCACCCCCCCCCCCCCCCACCCCCCCCCCCCCCCACCCCCCCCCCCCCCCACCCCCCCCCCCCCCCACCCCCCCCCCCCCCCACCCCCCCCCCCCCCCACCCCCCCCCCCCCCCACCCCCCCCCCCCCCCACCCCCCCCCCCCCCCACCCCCCCCCCCCCCCACCCCCCCCCCCCCCCACCCCCCCCCCCCCCCACCCCCCCCCCCCCCCACCCCCCCCCCCCCCCACCCCCCCCCCCCCCCACCCCCCCCCCCCCCCACCCCCCCCCCCCCCCACCCCCCCCCCCCCCCACCCCCCCCCCCCCCCACCCCCCCCCCCCCCCACCCCCCCCCCCCCCCACCCCCCCCCCCCCCCACCCCCCCCCCCCCCCACCCCCCCCCCCCCCCACCCCCCCCCCCCCCCACCCCCCCCCCCCCCCACCCCCCCCCCCCCCCACCCCCCCCCCCCCCCACCCCCCCCCCCCCCCACCCCCCCCCCCCCCCACCCCCCCCCCCCCCCACCCCCCCCCCCCCCCACCCCCCCCCCCCCCCACCCCCCCCCCCCCCCACCCCCCCCCCCCCCCACCCCCCCCCCCCCCCACCCCCCCCCCCCCCCACCCCCCCCCCCCCCCACCCCCCCCCCCCCCCACCCCCCCCCCCCCCCACCCCCCCCCCCCCCCACCCCCCCCCCCCCCCACCCCCCCCCCCCCCCACCCCCCCCCCCCCCCACCCCCCCCCCCCCCCACCCCCCCCCCCCCCCACCCCCCCCCCCCCCCACCCCCCCCCCCCCCCACCCCCCCCCCCCCCCACCCCCCCCCCCCCCCACCCCCCCCCCCCCCCACCCCCCCCCCCCCCCACCCCCCCCCCCCCCCACCCCCCCCCCCCCCCACCCCCCCCCCCCCCCACCCCCCCCCCCCCCCACCCCCCCCCCCCCCCACCCCCCCCCCCCCCCACCCCCCCCCCCCCCCACCCCCCCCCCCCCCCACCCCCCCCCCCCCCCACCCCCCCCCCCCCCCACCCCCCCCCCCCCCCACCCCCCCCCCCCCCCACCCCCCCCCCCCCCCACCCCCCCCCCCCCCCACCCCCCCCCCCCCCCACCCCCCCCCCCCCCCACCCCCCCCCCCCCCCACCCCCCCCCCCCCCCACCCCCCCCCCCCCCCACCCCCCCCCCCCCCCACCCCCCCCCCCCCCCACCCCCCCCCCCCCCCACCCCCCCCCCCCCCCACCCCCCCCCCCCCCCACCCCCCCCCCCCCCCACCCCCCCCCCCCCCCACCCCCCCCCCCCCCCACCCCCCCCCCCCCCCACCCCCCCCCCCCCCCACCCCCCCCCCCCCCCACCCCCCCCCCCCCCCACCCCCCCCCCCCCCCACCCCCCCCCCCCCCCACCCCCCCCCCCCCCCACCCCCCCCCCCCCCCACCCCCCCCCCCCCCCACCCCCCCCCCCCCCCACCCCCCCCCCCCCCCACCCCCCCCCCCCCCCACCCCCCCCCCCCCCCACCCCCCCCCCCCCCCACCCCCCCCCCCCCCCACCCCCCCCCCCCCCCACCCCCCCCCCCCCCCACCCCCCCCCCCCCCCACCCCCCCCCCCCCCCACCCCCCCCCCCCCCCACCCCCCCCCCCCCCCACCCCCCCCCCCCCCCACCCCCCCCCCCCCCCACCCCCCCCCCCCCCCACCCCCCCCCCCCCCCACCCCCCCCCCCCCCCACCCCCCCCCCCCCCCACCCCCCCCCCCCCCCACCCCCCCCCCCCCCCACCCCCCCCCCCCCCCACCCCCCCCCCCCCCCACCCCCCCCCCCCCCCACCCCCCCCCCCCCCCACCCCCCCCCCCCCCCACCCCCCCCCCCCCCCACCCCCCCCCCCCCCCACCCCCCCCCCCCCCCACCCCCCCCCCCCCCCACCCCCCCCCCCCCCCACCCCCCCCCCCCCCCACCCCCCCCCCCCCCCACCCCCCCCCCCCCCCACCCCCCCCCCCCCCCACCCCCCCCCCCCCCCACCCCCCCCCCCCCCCACCCCCCCCCCCCCCCACCCCCCCCCCCCCCCACCCCCCCCCCCCCCCACCCCCCCCCCCCCCCACCCCCCCCCCCCCCCACCCCCCCCCCCCCCCACCCCCCCCCCCCCCCACCCCCCCCCCCCCCCACCCCCCCCCCCCCCCACCCCCCCCCCCCCCCACCCCCCCCCCCCCCCACCCCCCCCCCCCCCCACCCCCCCCCCCCCCCACCCCCCCCCCCCCCCACCCCCCCCCCCCCCCACCCCCCCCCCCCCCCACCCCCCCCCCCCCCCACCCCCCCCCCCCCCCACCCCCCCCCCCCCCCACCCCCCCCCCCCCCCACCCCCCCCCCCCCCCACCCCCCCCCCCCCCCACCCCCCCCCCCCCCCACCCCCCCCCCCCCCCACCCCCCCCCCCCCCCACCCCCCCCCCCCCCCACCCCCCCCCCCCCCCACCCCCCCCCCCCCCCACCCCCCCCCCCCCCCACCCCCCCCCCCCCCCACCCCCCCCCCCCCCCACCCCCCCCCCCCCCCACCCCCCCCCCCCCCCACCCCCCCCCCCCCCCACCCCCCCCCCCCCCCACCCCCCCCCCCCCCCACCCCCCCCCCCCCCCACCCCCCCCCCCCCCCACCCCCCCCCCCCCCCACCCCCCCCCCCCCCCACCCCCCCCCCCCCCCACCCCCCCCCCCCCCCACCCCCCCCCCCCCCCACCCCCCCCCCCCCCCACCCCCCCCCCCCCCCACCCCCCCCCCCCCCCACCCCCCCCCCCCCCCACCCCCCCCCCCCCCCACCCCCCCCCCCCCCCACCCCCCCCCCCCCCCACCCCCCCCCCCCCCCACCCCCCCCCCCCCCCACCCCCCCCCCCCCCCACCCCCCCCCCCCCCCACCCCCCCCCCCCCCCACCCCCCCCCCCCCCCACCCCCCCCCCCCCCCACCCCCCCCCCCCCCCACCCCCCCCCCCCCCCACCCCCCCCCCCCCCCACCCCCCCCCCCCCCCACCCCCCCCCCCCCCCACCCCCCCCCCCCCCCACCCCCCCCCCCCCCCACCCCCCCCCCCCCCCACCCCCCCCCCCCCCCACCCCCCCCCCCCCCCACCCCCCCCCCCCCCCACCCCCCCCCCCCCCCACCCCCCCCCCCCCCCACCCCCCCCCCCCCCCACCCCCCCCCCCCCCCACCCCCCCCCCCCCCCACCCCCCCCCCCCCCCACCCCCCCCCCCCCCCACCCCCCCCCCCCCCCACCCCCCCCCCCCCCCACCCCCCCCCCCCCCCACCCCCCCCCCCCCCCACCCCCCCCCCCCCCCACCCCCCCCCCCCCCCACCCCCCCCCCCCCCCACCCCCCCCCCCCCCCACCCCCCCCCCCCCCCACCCCCCCCCCCCCCCACCCCCCCCCCCCCCCACCCCCCCCCCCCCCCACCCCCCCCCCCCCCCACCCCCCCCCCCCCCCACCCCCCCCCCCCCCCACCCCCCCCCCCCCCCACCCCCCCCCCCCCCCACCCCCCCCCCCCCCCACCCCCCCCCCCCCCCACCCCCCCCCCCCCCCACCCCCCCCCCCCCCCACCCCCCCCCCCCCCCACCCCCCCCCCCCCCCACCCCCCCCCCCCCCCACCCCCCCCCCCCCCCACCCCCCCCCCCCCCCACCCCCCCCCCCCCCCACCCCCCCCCCCCCCCACCCCCCCCCCCCCCCACCCCCCCCCCCCCCCACCCCCCCCCCCCCCCACCCCCCCCCCCCCCCACCCCCCCCCCCCCCCACCCCCCCCCCCCCCCACCCCCCCCCCCCCCCACCCCCCCCCCCCCCCACCCCCCCCCCCCCCCACCCCCCCCCCCCCCCACCCCCCCCCCCCCCCACCCCCCCCCCCCCCCACCCCCCCCCCCCCCCACCCCCCCCCCCCCCCACCCCCCCCCCCCCCCACCCCCCCCCCCCCCCACCCCCCCCCCCCCCCACCCCCCCCCCCCCCCACCCCCCCCCCCCCCCACCCCCCCCCCCCCCCACCCCCCCCCCCCCCCACCCCCCCCCCCCCCCACCCCCCCCCCCCCCCACCCCCCCCCCCCCCCACCCCCCCCCCCCCCCACCCCCCCCCCCCCCCACCCCCCCCCCCCCCCACCCCCCCCCCCCCCCACCCCCCCCCCCCCCCACCCCCCCCCCCCCCCACCCCCCCCCCCCCCCACCCCCCCCCCCCCCCACCCCCCCCCCCCCCCACCCCCCCCCCCCCCCACCCCCCCCCCCCCCCACCCCCCCCCCCCCCCACCCCCCCCCCCCCCCACCCCCCCCCCCCCCCACCCCCCCCCCCCCCCACCCCCCCCCCCCCCCACCCCCCCCCCCCCCCACCCCCCCCCCCCCCCACCCCCCCCCCCCCCCACCCCCCCCCCCCCCCACCCCCCCCCCCCCCCACCCCCCCCCCCCCCCACCCCCCCCCCCCCCCACCCCCCCCCCCCCCCACCCCCCCCCCCCCCCACCCCCCCCCCCCCCCACCCCCCCCCCCCCCCACCCCCCCCCCCCCCCACCCCCCCCCCCCCCCACCCCCCCCCCCCCCCACCCCCCCCCCCCCCCACCCCCCCCCCCCCCCACCCCCCCCCCCCCCCACCCCCCCCCCCCCCCACCCCCCCCCCCCCCCACCCCCCCCCCCCCCCACCCCCCCCCCCCCCCACCCCCCCCCCCCCCCACCCCCCCCCCCCCCCACCCCCCCCCCCCCCCACCCCCCCCCCCCCCCACCCCCCCCCCCCCCCACCCCCCCCCCCCCCCACCCCCCCCCCCCCCCACCCCCCCCCCCCCCCACCCCCCCCCCCCCCCACCCCCCCCCCCCCCCACCCCCCCCCCCCCCCACCCCCCCCCCCCCCCACCCCCCCCCCCCCCCACCCCCCCCCCCCCCCACCCCCCCCCCCCCCCACCCCCCCCCCCCCCCACCCCCCCCCCCCCCCACCCCCCCCCCCCCCCACCCCCCCCCCCCCCCACCCCCCCCCCCCCCCACCCCCCCCCCCCCCCACCCCCCCCCCCCCCCACCCCCCCCCCCCCCCACCCCCCCCCCCCCCCACCCCCCCCCCCCCCCACCCCCCCCCCCCCCCACCCCCCCCCCCCCCCACCCCCCCCCCCCCCCACCCCCCCCCCCCCCCACCCCCCCCCCCCCCCACCCCCCCCCCCCCCCACCCCCCCCCCCCCCCACCCCCCCCCCCCCCCACCCCCCCCCCCCCCCACCCCCCCCCCCCCCCACCCCCCCCCCCCCCCACCCCCCCCCCCCCCCACCCCCCCCCCCCCCCACCCCCCCCCCCCCCCACCCCCCCCCCCCCCCACCCCCCCCCCCCCCCACCCCCCCCCCCCCCCACCCCCCCCCCCCCCCACCCCCCCCCCCCCCCACCCCCCCCCCCCCCCACCCCCCCCCCCCCCCACCCCCCCCCCCCCCCACCCCCCCCCCCCCCCACCCCCCCCCCCCCCCACCCCCCCCCCCCCCCACCCCCCCCCCCCCCCACCCCCCCCCCCCCCCACCCCCCCCCCCCCCCACCCCCCCCCCCCCCCACCCCCCCCCCCCCCCACCCCCCCCCCCCCCCACCCCCCCCCCCCCCCACCCCCCCCCCCCCCCACCCCCCCCCCCCCCCACCCCCCCCCCCCCCCACCCCCCCCCCCCCCCACCCCCCCCCCCCCCCACCCCCCCCCCCCCCCACCCCCCCCCCCCCCCACCCCCCCCCCCCCCCACCCCCCCCCCCCCCCACCCCCCCCCCCCCCCACCCCCCCCCCCCCCCACCCCCCCCCCCCCCCACCCCCCCCCCCCCCCACCCCCCCCCCCCCCCACCCCCCCCCCCCCCCACCCCCCCCCCCCCCCACCCCCCCCCCCCCCCACCCCCCCCCCCCCCCACCCCCCCCCCCCCCCACCCCCCCCCCCCCCCACCCCCCCCCCCCCCCACCCCCCCCCCCCCCCACCCCCCCCCCCCCCCACCCCCCCCCCCCCCCACCCCCCCCCCCCCCCACCCCCCCCCCCCCCCACCCCCCCCCCCCCCCACCCCCCCCCCCCCCCACCCCCCCCCCCCCCCACCCCCCCCCCCCCCCACCCCCCCCCCCCCCCACCCCCCCCCCCCCCCACCCCCCCCCCCCCCCACCCCCCCCCCCCCCCACCCCCCCCCCCCCCCACCCCCCCCCCCCCCCACCCCCCCCCCCCCCCACCCCCCCCCCCCCCCACCCCCCCCCCCCCCCACCCCCCCCCCCCCCCACCCCCCCCCCCCCCCACCCCCCCCCCCCCCCACCCCCCCCCCCCCCCACCCCCCCCCCCCCCCACCCCCCCCCCCCCCCACCCCCCCCCCCCCCCACCCCCCCCCCCCCCCACCCCCCCCCCCCCCCACCCCCCCCCCCCCCCACCCCCCCCCCCCCCCACCCCCCCCCCCCCCCACCCCCCCCCCCCCCCACCCCCCCCCCCCCCCACCCCCCCCCCCCCCCACCCCCCCCCCCCCCCACCCCCCCCCCCCCCCACCCCCCCCCCCCCCCACCCCCCCCCCCCCCCACCCCCCCCCCCCCCCACCCCCCCCCCCCCCCACCCCCCCCCCCCCCCACCCCCCCCCCCCCCCACCCCCCCCCCCCCCCACCCCCCCCCCCCCCCACCCCCCCCCCCCCCCACCCCCCCCCCCCCCCACCCCCCCCCCCCCCCACCCCCCCCCCCCCCCACCCCCCCCCCCCCCCACCCCCCCCCCCCCCCACCCCCCCCCCCCCCCACCCCCCCCCCCCCCCACCCCCCCCCCCCCCCACCCCCCCCCCCCCCCACCCCCCCCCCCCCCCACCCCCCCCCCCCCCCACCCCCCCCCCCCCCCACCCCCCCCCCCCCCCACCCCCCCCCCCCCCCACCCCCCCCCCCCCCCACCCCCCCCCCCCCCCACCCCCCCCCCCCCCCACCCCCCCCCCCCCCCACCCCCCCCCCCCCCCACCCCCCCCCCCCCCCACCCCCCCCCCCCCCCACCCCCCCCCCCCCCCACCCCCCCCCCCCCCCACCCCCCCCCCCCCCCACCCCCCCCCCCCCCCACCCCCCCCCCCCCCCACCCCCCCCCCCCCCCACCCCCCCCCCCCCCCACCCCCCCCCCCCCCCACCCCCCCCCCCCCCCACCCCCCCCCCCCCCCACCCCCCCCCCCCCCCACCCCCCCCCCCCCCCACCCCCCCCCCCCCCCACCCCCCCCCCCCCCCACCCCCCCCCCCCCCCACCCCCCCCCCCCCCCACCCCCCCCCCCCCCCACCCCCCCCCCCCCCCACCCCCCCCCCCCCCCACCCCCCCCCCCCCCCACCCCCCCCCCCCCCCACCCCCCCCCCCCCCCACCCCCCCCCCCCCCCACCCCCCCCCCCCCCCACCCCCCCCCCCCCCCACCCCCCCCCCCCCCCACCCCCCCCCCCCCCCACCCCCCCCCCCCCCCACCCCCCCCCCCCCCCACCCCCCCCCCCCCCCACCCCCCCCCCCCCCCACCCCCCCCCCCCCCCACCCCCCCCCCCCCCCACCCCCCCCCCCCCCCACCCCCCCCCCCCCCCACCCCCCCCCCCCCCCACCCCCCCCCCCCCCCACCCCCCCCCCCCCCCACCCCCCCCCCCCCCCACCCCCCCCCCCCCCCACCCCCCCCCCCCCCCACCCCCCCCCCCCCCCACCCCCCCCCCCCCCCACCCCCCCCCCCCCCCACCCCCCCCCCCCCCCACCCCCCCCCCCCCCCACCCCCCCCCCCCCCCACCCCCCCCCCCCCCCACCCCCCCCCCCCCCCACCCCCCCCCCCCCCCACCCCCCCCCCCCCCCACCCCCCCCCCCCCCCACCCCCCCCCCCCCCCACCCCCCCCCCCCCCCACCCCCCCCCCCCCCCACCCCCCCCCCCCCCCACCCCCCCCCCCCCCCACCCCCCCCCCCCCCCACCCCCCCCCCCCCCCACCCCCCCCCCCCCCCACCCCCCCCCCCCCCCACCCCCCCCCCCCCCCACCCCCCCCCCCCCCCACCCCCCCCCCCCCCCACCCCCCCCCCCCCCCACCCCCCCCCCCCCCCACCCCCCCCCCCCCCCACCCCCCCCCCCCCCCACCCCCCCCCCCCCCCACCCCCCCCCCCCCCCACCCCCCCCCCCCCCCACCCCCCCCCCCCCCCACCCCCCCCCCCCCCCACCCCCCCCCCCCCCCACCCCCCCCCCCCCCCACCCCCCCCCCCCCCCACCCCCCCCCCCCCCCACCCCCCCCCCCCCCCACCCCCCCCCCCCCCCACCCCCCCCCCCCCCCACCCCCCCCCCCCCCCACCCCCCCCCCCCCCCACCCCCCCCCCCCCCCACCCCCCCCCCCCCCCACCCCCCCCCCCCCCCACCCCCCCCCCCCCCCACCCCCCCCCCCCCCCACCCCCCCCCCCCCCCACCCCCCCCCCCCCCCACCCCCCCCCCCCCCCACCCCCCCCCCCCCCCACCCCCCCCCCCCCCCACCCCCCCCCCCCCCCACCCCCCCCCCCCCCCACCCCCCCCCCCCCCCACCCCCCCCCCCCCCCACCCCCCCCCCCCCCCACCCCCCCCCCCCCCCACCCCCCCCCCCCCCCACCCCCCCCCCCCCCCACCCCCCCCCCCCCCCACCCCCCCCCCCCCCCACCCCCCCCCCCCCCCACCCCCCCCCCCCCCCACCCCCCCCCCCCCCCACCCCCCCCCCCCCCCACCCCCCCCCCCCCCCACCCCCCCCCCCCCCCACCCCCCCCCCCCCCCACCCCCCCCCCCCCCCACCCCCCCCCCCCCCCACCCCCCCCCCCCCCCACCCCCCCCCCCCCCCACCCCCCCCCCCCCCCACCCCCCCCCCCCCCCACCCCCCCCCCCCCCCACCCCCCCCCCCCCCCACCCCCCCCCCCCCCCACCCCCCCCCCCCCCCACCCCCCCCCCCCCCCACCCCCCCCCCCCCCCACCCCCCCCCCCCCCCACCCCCCCCCCCCCCCACCCCCCCCCCCCCCCACCCCCCCCCCCCCCCACCCCCCCCCCCCCCCACCCCCCCCCCCCCCCACCCCCCCCCCCCCCCACCCCCCCCCCCCCCCACCCCCCCCCCCCCCCACCCCCCCCCCCCCCCACCCCCCCCCCCCCCCACCCCCCCCCCCCCCCACCCCCCCCCCCCCCCACCCCCCCCCCCCCCCACCCCCCCCCCCCCCCACCCCCCCCCCCCCCCACCCCCCCCCCCCCCCACCCCCCCCCCCCCCCACCCCCCCCCCCCCCCACCCCCCCCCCCCCCCACCCCCCCCCCCCCCCACCCCCCCCCCCCCCCACCCCCCCCCCCCCCCACCCCCCCCCCCCCCCACCCCCCCCCCCCCCCACCCCCCCCCCCCCCCACCCCCCCCCCCCCCCACCCCCCCCCCCCCCCACCCCCCCCCCCCCCCACCCCCCCCCCCCCCCACCCCCCCCCCCCCCCACCCCCCCCCCCCCCCACCCCCCCCCCCCCCCACCCCCCCCCCCCCCCACCCCCCCCCCCCCCCACCCCCCCCCCCCCCCACCCCCCCCCCCCCCCACCCCCCCCCCCCCCCAAGATTCAGATGAAACAAATAGCAGATTCGGCTGGAATCTGGACAAATTTGGGCACATTCAGACAAAAATTGTCTGATTATGTCCTGCCCAAAAATTACCAAATGCGAATGCAAAGTATTTGGGTTTTGGGGGGTATTTTTGGTGTTTTTTCAGCCTGCAGGGAGCGCATTTTTAAAGCTAGCAGCACCATGATTTCAGGGCATCATCCAGAGACTGCCCTAATGATACCACCCGAGTTTGGCGATGTTTGGTTCAGGGGCAGCAAAGTTATGGACGGGGGGGGGGGGGGGGGGGGGGGGGAGTTGAGAGAGTTCTGAGAGAACTCAGCCCACAGGCTTTCATGTGCAGGAGCGGGGAAACAAAATAAGCCTTTTGGGGGCCCATAAAATTGAACCCCCAGAAGCAAAGGTCTCCAAACCTGGATGCTATTACCAGGAGGCCCTCCTAGAGCCACTCTGAAAGTCTGGTGCCTCTATCTTCAAAAATGTGCAGCCTGCCTACACACTCAGAAATTCCCCATTGGCTACAATGGAGCAAAGTCACTGCAAAACAAAGAATCTTGGGCAAATTTCTTGGGGTGCCTGGAAGGGATGTATTTTTAAAGCTAGTGACACCAAATTTTCAGGGTATCATCTGTTAACTATTCTTATGATGCCACCCAAGTTTGGTGAAGTTATGTTCAGGGAAACCAAAGTTATGGTCCCTCAAATGGGTAGCCCCCATCTCCTGTTAGCTTCCATTGAAAACAATGGGGATGGGGCACCCCATTTGGGGATCCATAACTTTGCTCCCCCTAAACCAAACATCACCAAATTTGAGTGGTATCATCAGGACAGTCTCTGGATGGTACCCTGAAATTTTGGTGCCGATAGCCTTAAATATGCGCCCCCTGCAGGCTGGAACGTGAAAAAACACTTAAAAAATTTAAAAACACACAAACGACCCTGAAATGTTGGCGCCCCCCCCACGTGACCAAATGGGGGGCGCCCGGGGACATAGGGTACCCCCTGTCCCTAGGCAGGAACGCCACTGCCTTGGGCTAGTCACAGCTTCTCGGAGCTCTCCCAGCCTCACCTACCTCACAGGTTGTTTGTTGTGAGGGGGGAAGGGCAAGGAGATTGTGAGCCCCTTTGAGTCTCCTGCAGGAGAGAAAGGGGGGATATAAATCCAAAACTCTTCTTCTTCAAAATACCTGTGTGGGTAAACCACACAAAATCATAACGACTAACTCGGGTTAATTACCGAGCCTCAGGCTGTGTCCTCGGAGCCTGATCTGGTGGGCCGTGGCGGGCGGCTGAAGGCCTGCGTCCGGACCGTCCTGCGCACGGAGCTCGGGTTTCGTGTGACGTCTTAACAGAAGGGTCCCCTGCCTTGTTGATCCTGCAGGCAGCTTTGGAATTCTGACACAGCGTGTTGGATAGTCACAAAATAGCAGCCGGAACTTGTCTTAAATCGTGCCGTGGGCAGCGTTGTGCTGTGTGTGTTGTGACAGCTTCCATCGAAGCAGCTTTTTAAAAAACCTCCAGTAGCCAATCGGTAGCCCTGCTGGGCACTGCCCACTTTATAAAAATACTGGGGGGGGGAGCACCAGGGAAGGTGTCCGTGGGGGCACCGTGTTGGAGGCACCTGTCTTAACAGACCGCTGGTTCTGTAACGCCACATATAAATCAATGCTTTGTATTCACTAGGAGGGGTCTGCAACCTGTGGCTCTCCTGATGTTCATGGACTACAAATCTCATCAGCCCCTGCCAGCATGGCCAATTGGGGCTGATGGGAATTGTAGTCCATGAACATCTGGTCGCCACATCTCAAAAAGGATATCGAAGAGATAGAAAAAGTGCAGAGAAGGGCAACGAGGATGATTGAGGGACTGGAGCACCTTCCTTATGAGGAGAGGCTGCAGCGTTTGGGACTCTTGAGTTTGGAGAGGAGACGTCTGAGGGGGGATATGATCGAAGTCTACAAAATTATGCATGGGGTAGAAAATGTTGACAGATTCTCACAATACTAGAACCAGGGGGCATACATTGAAAATGCTGGGGGGAAGAATTAGGACTAATAAAAGGAAACACTTCTTCACGCAACGTGTGATTGGTGTTTGGAATATGCTGCCGCAGGAAGTGGTGATGGCCACTAACCTGGATAGCTTTAAAAGGGGCTTGGACAGATTGATGGAGGAGAAGTCGATTTATGGCTACCAATCTTGATCCTCTTTGATCTGAGGTTGCAAAGGCCTTAGCAGACCAGGTGCTCAGGAGCAACAGCCGCAGAAGGCCCTTGCTTTCACCTCCTGCACGTGAGCTCCCAATGGCACCTGGTGGGCCACTGCGAGTAGCAGAGAGCTGGACTAGATGGACTCTGGTCTGATCCAGCTGGCTTGTTCTTATGTTCTTATCTGGAGAGCCGCAGGTTGCAGACCCCTGCTGACTAGGACTTGCCCATCACGCAGCACACACAGCAGCAAGGTTTAAATAAACTCTGACTGAGCCCTTGAGCCTTCAAGGGCAGGGAGACCAGCATCTCTGTAGCTTCTGTGTTTGTTTCTCCTCTCTTTCGTTCTAAGTGTGTTTCTTTTTTTTCTTTTCTGCACCCCTCTGCATCTTTCAGATACTTGTTCCGTAATAGGTCTTTTCTGAGAATCCCTGTGGTTCCTAGGCCAAAGTTCTGTTCACTCAGGAGTCTGAGGTTGGCTTGATTATAAAGGTTGTCCTTCTCGAGCAGTCGTTTTGCGCACCTTCCTTGTGCTGTTTTACATGTCTGGATAATCCCCCCTCCTGCAATGGGAAAAAAAAAATTGCATGGTAATGGAAATGCGACCATGCAAGCCGCCGTCTTTAATGGCTTGACGTATTTTGTTTTGTGTCGTGTTGTTTTTTTTACAGCTGCTTAATTTCATTGACTAATGTTGTGTTTGCCCTGCATATAAAACATTAAGTATGGAAATAGTCTCCCTTTGCCCCACCTTTTGATTCACAGCTGTATATTTTTGCTCACCAGCTACTGAAGACTCCCAGACATTTTTAAATCTAACATAAGGCATTTCCTCTAGAATGTTTTCTAAATTGCATATTATATATGTTTGTTAACCTATATATAATATGGCCGAGGACCGTGTTTTCTCGCCTCTCCTTTTCATTGGCATTGTCCCATTCCCTGTTTGTCCTCCCCAAATGCACTGAAAATGTTACTCGTTTGGTTTACTGTTGAGTTGGCCAGTTCACATTGCATGGTCATGTGAAAGGAATGTTGCTTAGAGCATTTTAATAATTGTTTAAGGTTGTCCTTTATTCCACTTGTGACGGTGGGTGGGTAGTAATGTATATAATTCACTTTATTCAGGTTTTCTTTTCTCTCTCTCTCTCTCCCCTTCTTTCTCTTTTTCTCTTTTCTCTTTGGTCCGTGATTGAAACGTGTGGCTTTTTGCTATTTTCCTTCCGAAGACCATACATGGAAGAGCCACGGCACGTGAAAGTACAGAAGGGCTCCGAACCTCTCGGGATTTCAATCGTGTGCGGCGAAAACGGCGGCATATTTGTGTCAAAAGTCACGGGGGGGAGCATCGCCCATCAAGCCGGCCTCGAATATGGCGATCAGTTGTTGGAGGTTAGTTGTTATCTCTAAACTGGGGTTATCTCTACACCGGGGTAGGTCACTTCCTGGCTTGGTTTGGGCGTAACACAAAGCCACGGTTTGTGGTAGCTGCGGTTAGTTTGTGAAACCAGGATTCGGTCGTTTGAAGGCATACATTGAAAATGCTGGAGGGAAGAATTAGGACTAATGAAAGGAAACACTTTTTCACGGAACGTGTGATTGGTGTTTGGAATATGCTGCCACAGGAGGTGGTGATGGCCACTAACCTGGATAGCTTTAAAAGGGGCTTGGACAGATTTATAGAGGAGAGGTCAATTTATGGCTACCAATCTTGATCCTCTTTGATCTGAGATTGCAAATGCCTTAACAGTCCAGGTGCTCGGGAGCAACAGCCGCAGAAGGCCATTGCTTTCACATCCTGCATTTGAGCTCTCAAAGGCACCTGGTGGGCCACTGCGAGTAGCAGAGAGCTGGACTAGATGGACTCTGGTCTGATCCAGCTGGCTTGTTCTTATGTTCTTCTTATGTTCTTGTGGCTTGCCTTTGAAGATGTTGGCTTCATTCCATGACCAGGTGTCTTTGTAGCCAGGGAAAGTAACCAGGATTAACCCCAGGTGTCCATATGTGTACATGACATGAAATAATTGCTTAAAGACCAACTGTGGGTAACAGTAGAAAACACCAAAAATCCAGTTCCATCTTAAAGACAGAATATTCCTGGCAGGGTATGAGCTCACTTCAGGGGCAGCTAGAATGTGAGTCCATCTGTTCTTAAGCAATGCAGAGTGAATTCAGACACATACTTACAACTTCTTCATGATTCATTGCCATCAGCTTAAAAAATGTGCCATTCTCCGCATTTCAAATAATTTGTCTCTTGTGTTGAAACCATTTTCTTCCTGTGTAAAACTGCTGAACTGATGCAATATATGTATTGTTAAAGGCTTCCACGGCCGGAATCGCTGCGGTGTTGGGGGGTTTTTGGGCTGTATGGCCATGTTCCAGTAGCCTTTTCTCCTCCTCGAAGATCTCTGAAGATGCCAGTCACAGACGCAGGTGAAATGTGAGGAGAAAATGCTACTGGAACACGGCCATACGGCCCAGAAACCCCACGACACCCCAGTGATGGGATATATTTCACTGTCTTTCAGTGCTCTTCAGAAAACTTTGCTCCACTTCGGGTGGGCAGTAAGTTACCCACATAATGCAGCCGTCAAATCCAACTGTGCAATTTTATGATAGTATTGATCTCTTTTTTCCTTCAAGTGCGTAATTAAATAATACAAAGTCAGTAGCAGCAGGCACTATCCACCTTATCCCCTGATTTATTGAAAATGTGATATATCAAGTTTCTAGAAGCGAGACCGAATTAAATGAGAAAATCTACACTGATTCCATCAGTGAAAATGTGCCTCTGATTACCCGTCTCTCTCTCTCTCTCCCCCCCCCCCCCAGTTTAATGGGATAAACCTACGGAATGCTACAGAACAGCAAGCTCGTCTGATAATTGGGCAACAATGTGATACCATAACAATTCTGGCACAGTATAATCCACACATGTTCCAGCTGGGCAATCATTCACGTTCAAGGTAAGATGCGTTTAGACCAGGGGATCCCAATCTTTTCGTAAGCATTTTGAGAGCAGGTGGTGAGCGCCCCCCCAAAATGGTTGCCGTAGGAGGTGGAGCCAACTGGAATACCTCTCTCCTCACACTTCCTGGGAAAAAGAAAATCCTGGAGAGGGAATGGAACTGCATGCTGACTAAGGGAAGTGCAGATGCTCACTAGTCCTCCTCATGCACCAGCAGAAAAACCCTTTCATTTGGATGAGGATAGGCTGTAGCACGCCTTGCCTCTCCATAGCCCACCTTCTGAAAAGCATGGCCAGGCAATGGCACCCACAGGCACCATTGGCCCAAATTCCTTTCGCTCACTGTAGGCCCAAATTCCTTTCACTCACAGAGGGAGGGGGAGGGAGGGGGAGGGGTGGCATGCAAGGGAGGGGAGGGAGGGGGCCCGGCATCTGGACATGGCCCACCCACCCTAGCAGAGGGAGGGGAAGGGGAGGAAGGGGTGGCATGCAAGGGAAGGGGTGGGAGGGAGGGGTGGCATGCAAGGGAGGGAGGGGGAATCCTGATTGGGGAATCCTGATTTAGACCCTTTCCAGGTGTGTGTGTGTGTGTGAGAGAGAGAGAGAGCGAGAGCGAACCCATTGGATCAGTTAAGACATCATGCTCTGCCATGGTTTATTTTGTCTAGAGATAGACATTTCCTCTTCTAGAATGGGAAACCCCAGCCTCTGCTTGACGCAGCGGCTACTTCAAGTGGAGACTCTCGTCTTGCAACTTGCGAAGAAAGTTTAATTTTTGCCCTTAAGTTCAGTGAGAAATAACTCACCCCAGCATGACAAACATTTGGTCTTGTCTTGACATGGCCTGGCTAGGTCATAAGCAACACAACCTCTTGCCCCTTGTTAAGGCCATAAAACTATGTTTGCAGTTACACAGAGGAAATTAAATTTTCTAGGGCAACATTCCAGGACCTGACAGATAGGTCTCAATTACCCATCCCTCTTCCTGGAATAAGGGGGAGGAGGGGATTAAACACCGTGGCAAGAGAGATGGGGGGTAATCAGCCACTCAGCCATTCTATTCCAGTCCATTCTAAGATGCTAAGGCTCAACTGAAGCCTTCAACCGGGTTTGCTTTTACATACTTGGAACTGTCTAGAGCTGAGGGAAATCTTTTCTGTATTTTCTTTAATTTTCTTTCATTTTAATAAACTCTTTAAAAACTCAGCGATTTCAGAGCAACTGGGTAAAGAACCCTGTTCTCTTGGTACGTTACAGGAAAAAAAGTCACCCCCCCTTTTTTTTTTCACACGGTGGCAGCGATGGGATTCACACAACTTGGAATGAACTTCATTGTGGTTGGGTTGTGGAGCCACTGGTGATAACTTGATTTAAAACTCAAGACTCAGTTTAGCCTTGAAATTCTCCAGACTTCATGAGATGGCTGAAACGTTTTCGGAAGCAGCAGACGTTTCATATCTTTTAAAAAATGTCTCCTTTACTTTGAGCTCCCGCCTAGAACCCGTGAGCAGCCATTCCACTCCGCAAGGCAGTGGGGCCGCCACCCCTGACAGCCATTCAGTGATTGATACTGTGAGTGAACAGGACGAAGGGACCATGACACCCCCATCCAAACAGACCACGCCCACGACCAGCCCCCGCAATTCAATCAGGTAGGCTGTCTCCCGTTGTTGTTCGAGTGCAGCTTTTGCTTAGGTTCGTGTCCAAGTATTCTCTGGCTTCTGATGGCTGTGTAAAAATCCAAACTTCACATAACACGCTACAAGGGTCAGTGCTATCAGTCACAGACCAGGAAAGGGATTTGGGCGTCTTAGTTGATAGTTCCATGGGGATGTCAACTCAATGCATGGCAGCTGTGAAAAAGGCAAACTCTATGCTGGGGACCATTAGGAAAGGAGTTGATAATAAAACTGCAAAGATTGTCATGCCCTTATATAAAGCCGTGGTGCGACCGCACTTGGAGTACTGTGTTCAGTTCTGGTCGCCACATCTCAAAAAGGATATTGAAGAGATAGAAAAAGTGCAGAGAAGGGCAACGAGGATGATTGAGGGACTGGAGCACCTTCCTTATGAGGAGAGGCTGCAGCGTTTGGGACTCTTTAGTTTGGAGAGGAGACGTCTGAGGGGGGATATGATCGAAGTCTATAAAATTATGCATGGGGTAGAAAACGTTGAAGGGGGAAATTTTTCTCTCTTTCTCACAATACTAGAACCAGGGGGCATTCATTGAAAATGCTGGGGGGAAGAATTAGGACTAATAAAAGGAAACACTTCTTCATGCAACGTGTGATTGGTGTTTGGAATATGCTGCCACAGGAGGGGGTGATGGCCACTAACCTGGATAGCTTTAAAAGGGGCTTGGATAGACTTATGGAGGAGAACTCGATCTATGGCTACCAATCTTGATCCTCTTTGATCTGAGATTGCAAATGCCTTAACAGACCAGGTGCTCGGGAGCAACAGCCGCAGAAGACCATTGCTTTCACATCCTGCATGTGAGCTCCCAAAGGCACCTGGTGGGCCACTACGAGTAACAGAGAGCTGGACTAGATGGACTCTGGTCTGATCCAGCTGGCTTGTTCTTATGTTCTTATGGAAGTGGTGGGACACACCACATGTTCAGGTTCAGGGTGGCCAAGAGGGGGCAAAATCCCAAGGAGCTTCTGGCCCATGAAGCTGCGTAAGTCACACAATTTCTCTTCACATGTTTGACTCTGGATGGGTTAATGGGGAGCCCGACGGAATATTTGTCTTGGGGTCAGGTGGTTGTGATGGAAAGCGCTGTCAAATCGTAGACAACTTACGATGACCCCGTAGGGTTTTCAAGGCAGGACCTAATCAGAGGGAGTTTGCCATTGCCTGCCTTTTCATTATGACCCTAGTATTCCTTGGTGGTCTGCCATCCAAGTCCTAACCATGGGCAACCCTACTTAGCTTCCAAGACTGGGCTTCCTTGACCATCCAGGTCAGCTTAATAGAGGTGGTTTGCCACTGCCTGCATCTGTGTAGCAACTCTGGGCTACTTAAGAGCTCGTGCATCTAATCTGGAGGAACCGGGTTCGATTCCCAGCTCTGCCGCCTGAGCTGTGGAGGCTTATCTGGGGAATTCAGATTAGCCTGTGCACTCCCACACACGCCAGCTGGGTGACCTTGGGCTAGTCACAGCTCTTCTGAGCTCTCTCAGCCCCACCTACCTCACAGGGTGTTTGTTATGAGGGGGGAAGGGCAAGGAGATTGTAAGCCCCTTTGAGTCTCCTACAGGACAGAAAGGGGGGATATAAATCCAAACTCCTCCTCCTCCTCCACCTCCTCCTCCTCTTCTTCTTCTTCTTCTACTTCTTCTTCTTCTTCTCCTTCTTCTCCTCCTTCTCCTCCTCCTCCTCCTTCTCCTTCTCCTCCTCCTCCCATCTAAGTACTAGCTAAGGCTGAAGCTGCTCAGATCTGGGAAATCTTGTACAGGGTCTTTAGAATTTGACATCCAGAGCATGAGAAGAGGAGGACTTTGTGGGGGAAAGAGTCGCTTCCTTTTTGCCAGTTGTGTGATAAAAGACTCACCAGTCAAATGCCTCAGATTTCCTCTGACCCTCTCTCTCCCTCCCCCCTTTCTTTGAGCCAAGAGCTGGCAAAAGGATGTCAGGGCACAACAGGCTGCTTAGAGGACGGGCTATAATATAAGACCCTTTTACACCTTGGGCCTTGCTTGTTTCTTGATCTTGAAAGGAATTCCCTGGACACAAGCAAGAAGACCCCTGAACCTAGAACGGTTGTCATCAAGAAGTCCCAAGCAGACCTTGGAATCCAAATCTGTGGTGGGAACCTGTATGGAATATTTGTGTCAGATCTAGAAGAAGACAGCCCTGCCAGAGGGCCCGACGGACTGGTACTAGGAGATATGATCCTTGAGGTGAGCAGTGGATGGGAATTGAAGGCAAGAGGTGGTGTTGTAATTCACTCGGGAATCATCTACCCCAAACACGCTGAGTATATAATAAGAAAGCAACTAGATTCAATTTGCAGGAAGGTTGTTTTTCTGTTTTGTTTTCTTGATCTGGGCAAATTACTGAGCTGGGTCAGAGTAGTCACTCAGCTTCCCTCTCTTTGCAAGGACTCTGGTGGGGGAGCTTGATAAAGGACGCTCCGGATGTTCATTTTGAAGAGGTATTGATTTGAATTGGGCCTCTCTTATTGTTTGATTTTATTGGATTTATAGCCCGCTCTTTCCCATCCAAGGATGGGCTCAGGGTGACTTACATTACAATAGAATACAAAACTATAAATTTTCCATAAACAATAAAATCCCCAACAGTTATACTCCCTGCCACTTTATTACAATCCAACCGAACAGTCTCGGCTGGACAACCCAGGAGGAGGAATATTCACAAAAACATAAACCGAACCAATAAACCAAACCAATAAACCAGTCCCATGATGATGAGTAGGAGCAAATAAGAGGGAGGGGCAGGGAGGCCAACCACAGACCTTGTGGAAAATCAGTCTTTTAGGCCCCGTGGAACTGATTTAAATCCCCCAGTGGTCCTAGTTTAGCCAGAGCGGAAAAGTTCTGGCTCTGGTTGAGGACAGCTGGAGGGTTTCTAGGGCCTGGGATCACCAGTGGATTAGTTCCTGCGGAACGTAGTTCCCTCCAGGGGCTGTACTGAAAGAGGCAGTCCCACAAATATGGCAGTCCCAAAGAGCGACTTGTATATATTTTCTCAGAGGAAGATTCTTCCCCTTTCTTGTCCTTCACAGTGTGCCATTTACTTCTTTCCTGCCCCGGTATGAGAACGGTGGCTCAGAGTGTAACAGCTTTAGGCTGCTTGGGGGAGGGGGGAGTCCATCAAGCTGCGACTGACTTATTGCAACTCCCATGTAGTTTTCAAAAGCAAAAGAAACTCAAGAGGTGATTTATCATTACCTGCCTCTGTGCAGCAACCTATAAAATATATAAAATATAAAATATTATAAATATTATAAAATATTATATATACATGTATGCATATATATATGTATGTGTATATATATATGTATATATATGTGTATGTATGTATGTATGTGTATATGTATGTATGTATATGTATGTATATATGTATATGTGTGTGTGTGTGTATACATATATACATACATACACACACATACATACATACATATATATGTGTGTATATATGTGTGTGTGTATATATACACACGTATATGTATGTATATATATACACACATACATACATACGTACGTGTGTGTGTATATACATACATATACGTGTATATACACAAACACACACATACATATACATATATACACATATACACATACACACACACACGTATGTATGTATGTATGTATGTATGTATGTATGTATGTATATACACATACGTATGTATGTGTGTGTGTGTGTGTGTATACATGCATATACGTGTATATATATACACATACATACATACACACACACACACACACACACGCACGCACGCACACAAATCAATCAATCAATCAAATTTTTCTTTGTTTTCTTCCCTGTGGGTTATCTCGGCGGTTCATGAAAGATGGGCTTTCTTGTACCTCAGAGTTGTCTTTATTAGTAGCTGATACCTGCAAAATAAATTTTATTATATATTGCACCCTGAAACAAGGTTGTTTTTCCATTGTTTCAGTAATCCCCAGGTTGTGTGCCAGGAAACAGTTTTTGTAAGCCCAAAATAGCCACAAAGGTGTGAGTGGCCTCAGTCTGAGTCTCTGTGTTGGCTGTGTCTCCTTTCACCTAGGACAGAGGTCTGCAACCTGCGGCTCTCCAGATGTTCATGGATTACAAATCCCATCAGCCCCTGCCACCATGGCCAATTGGCCATGCTGGCAGGGGCTGATGGGAATTGTAGTCCATTAACCTCTGGAGAGCCACAGGTTGCAGACCCCTGACCTAGGGGCTGGGAATTCTGTTTTATCTCATTCAGTCACATCGGTTGCAGAAATAGATCAGGATTTCCTCTTTCAGGAGGCTTTTGTTGTGTTTCTGCAAGAGTCCCTGCTTTGACTTGCCCCCTTTCAGCTAAGAAGCGCTCATTTAGAAAAATGCTCTTTTGCACGCTTGGAAAGTAAACATGCCCAATTGTAATTCCTCTCATGAGTGTGCATCAGCTTTCAGAAATTTGGGAGACACCAGTCCCGGATATGTCGCCTTGCTTTCTTCAAGGATTCTTCTGAATCCTCAGTCCCTCTGTTCCCCCTTTTAAAGCTGGCCTTTTCTCTGTTCTGTTTTTTTAATGTCCTTTTCCCTTTTGGATTTCTGGGCCCCATAACCAAACATTCTGTTGCTTGTTACCCCACACTTGACTCTGCAACTATCCTTTTGTTTCTCGTGTTCAATTTCTAAACAGTATGGCTCTGTTGACATGCGGAATAAAACTGCCGAGGAAGCTTACCTTGAAATGCTGAAGCCAGGAGAAAGCATCAGGATAAAAGCCCAATGCAGAATACAAGAATACAACAGGATCAAAGAGTCACCGGGAGATGGGTTCTACGTCAGGTATTTTCAAAGTTTTCAGCAAATCAGAATATGAGTGATCAGCTACTGCAACCTTGTTTGTTTGTTTGTTTGTTTGTTTGTTTGTTTGTTTACTTACTTACTTACTTACTTACTTGCCTTGCCCCCTTGCCTTGCCTTGCCTTGCCTTGCTTACTTACTTACTTACTTACTTACTTATTGTTTTGGCTTTTATACCGCCCCATCCCCAAGGGGCTCTGGGCGGTGTACAACATAAAATATGATAAAATAAATTACTAAAATCTTTAAAACAGCGGTAACATAGCACTGATAATAATAATAATGGTAAAGGTGTCCGACCAACCCCGTTTTTGTTTAAAATTCTCCCAGGAGAAAGGGAGGGGAGGGTGGCGGGCCACATTAGATGGTGGCCTAAATAAAAGGCCGGCTGGGGGGCACCATTTCAGCGGCTGGTCCCTCCAAAGGCCCGGCGGAACAACTCCGTTTTACAGGCCCTGCGGAACTCGTTAAGGTACACACGTCTGGAGGTCATTTCAGTTTTCAGCCCTTCTGAATGTGCCGCAAAATAAGCTAGGGAGTGCCACTGAAACAGGTTGTGATTGAATTGACAACAGGAAGGTGTGAATGTTCTGTTCAGAGTGATTTAATTTGCAATGGTTGTACATCACTTGGTTCTACAGTTAAGAAATCCTGAATTATGCATAAGTGGACAGATGGCTTGTGGACAGATTAGCTTGTGCACTCCCACACACGCCAGCTGGGTGACCTTGGGCTAGTCACAGCTTTTCGGAGCTCTCTCAGCCCCACCCACCTCACAGGGTGTTTGTTGCGAGGGGGGAAGGGCAAGGAGATTGTCAGCCCCTTTGAGTCTCCTGTAGGAGAGAAAGAAGGTTATAAATCCAAACTCTTCTTTATCTTGCAGCATGCCTAACTGTTCTTTAAAATTTCCTTTGTTTTCTTGGATCATGTGGAGCAGATCTCTTGTTCTTCCTTTTTTGTTCTCTTCTATTTGTTTACTCTGGTTATTATAATAGTTCTCTTAGTATGTGTGGATCACTGTGATGCTACACTTAGACTTTTGATTCTATTTCTGTCACCTTTTACTTTTGCTTCTCATCTATCTTTAGCAATTTTAAGAGTCTCCTCAGTGATCACTAACTGAGCACCAAACAAAACCAAAAAAGTCATTGTTCAGAGGTACAAGTCAGCAACAGAAGGTGACAGACAAATCTCCCTAGGGAGAGAGTTCCAGAGTGGAGCCACAACAGAGAAGGCCTTCTCCTGGGTTGCCATTCACCTACAATTAGGAGGAGGGAATACCTGAATCATGGCCTCCAAAGAAGACTGTGGTGGTTGGGTGGTTCATCAGGAAGGTGGTGTCAGGATGGTGGATCATACTTCCATATTGCTGTCAGTAGTTTGTCTTGTTCCCAGTACAAGTTCAGAGGGTCCATATTGCTTTCCAGTGTTGAGGACCGACGTTTTCTGATCCTGTACCTGAAAAGGGCTTTGCGGCATGAGTGTGCATTGTCGCAGTCCCTTGCTGGGTCAGGTCCCTGCCTCAGTCCAGGTGGTTGCTTGTCAAACTCTGGCATCCCTGACCTGAAGTTAAGTTGTGTCTGTTTATCTTTGCAGAGCACTTTATGACCGGCTTGCAGAAGTAGAACAGGATTTGAGCTTTAAGAAAGATGACATCTTGTACATTGATGACACGCTGCCGCAGGGGAACTTTGGTTGTTGGATGGCATGGCAGCTGGACGAAAACGCCCAGAAGTTGGAAAGAGGACAGATCCCCAGCAAATACATGTAATTAAATTTCCAGTCTGTAGATCGTGTTTGTAGCAATGCTGAAGTGGGCCTGTTACCCAAAATGGTGGGGGTCTGTCCCTTTTAGAGTGCAGGCATTAGTGAGAGCAGACTCCTGACTGAACAAGGGGCTGGGCGAGCTTGAGATCTGTGTTGCCTACGTATACCAAGGTCAGCGTTTGCAAGAAATCTGCAGAACAAGATAAAGTTTAACAATTTTTATTAAGGAATAAGAGGGGTAACCAAGCACACAATAATCAAAGCAGCAGAACACACACACAGTCCTAGGATATAAGCAGTTTTGAGAGGATAGGTTTGGAATAGCAAAGGAATTAGGGGAATGATTAGGGGTAATACTATACCAGTTCCTGAAGTGGCTTTGGGTCCATGAAACTGGGCTCCAAGGAAACAGGGTAGAAAGCAGATGACCCGTAGCTCAATTGAACCCAATGGCAGGCTCAGAAGTACTGGGTGCTGGGAGAGGGGCTATTTTATAGGGAAAGGGACCCTCGGGGTTATGCAGAGTGGCCCTTTATCTCCCAGGACAATGGGGAATCTTGTCTTTCAGAGGAAAGACAAGAGGCAGACATCAACCTTTAAGTGTTGAGTCGTTAATCTAAAGGTTTGAGTGCTTCACCTGATGTGCTGGGAGTGCCTGGAGGTGGGCAGAATGCTGAGTCAATCATAATTATAAAACAGTGGTAATGTCAATGAGGTGGTCATTAGAGAGAGATTAGTCAGAGGAAGAAGCTTTGGGTTAATACAACACTGGCAGAAACACTTGGGGGTAAATATATTATCTGGTCCTATGTCTTTGCACAGTCCAGGATCAGAGATGAGAACGCTTTCCAATGCAGGTGCGTTGTGTTCTCTTAATCAGTTTAGGGAGGGTAGGTATTTTTCAAGGCAGGTATTTTTCAAGGCAGATATGGACGAAGACAAGCCCAGACAAGATTTTACTGTGTCCTTATAGATCAGGGGTGGCCAACCTATGGCACCCCAGATGTTCATGGACTACAATTCCCATCAGCCCCTGCCAGCATGGCCAATTGGGGATGATGGGGTGCTGATCCATGAACAGCTGAGAGTACTCCCCTCAGAACAACCATCCCTGTCATCCGTACATTGAGCCAATGGAGAGAATGGGCTCCCCATTTTGGCACCCCACTGCTAGGCACCCAAGGGTTGGCAGGATTGGTAGAGACACTGCTCTTAAAACAGAGCCCCCCCTCATGGGTCAGTCTGGTAACAGGCTGTTGAGATGAACTTTGAAAGGACAAATAAAAGCCTTATGTTTAGCTCTTCAAAGCTTTTGTAGTTGGTCACAAGGAGGATTAGGTTTCCTAGAAGAGTTACTTGTGGGAGAGACAGCATGTTTTTTAATAACACCCAATTAAGCAAGCTATTCTGCCATGCTGTTTTTAGTGCTGCCGATCGTTACCTCCTTAAAATGAAAAGGATTCTTTAGTTTTTGATTCACACATGAGCCGAAATGGCTTGTCATAGTCATGCTGTGGCATTTTTAGACCGAGATGACCTCTCAATTTAATTTTGGGCCTTGGGTTGGGATGCAGGAAGGCACAACATTCCATCCTTTTTAAGCCACTAAATTAGTTTTCTCTTATTCGTTGGGATCAAGGAGATCAAGAGCAACAGGCAGAATTGGCCCCATGACCACAACTCAGAGCTTGATAGAACGAGGGAGTCACCAGCTAAGAGTGGCCATCTTTTATGCTTTCTGGTTTTTGCCTTCTCGTTCGTAGCGACTCTGTTGTGGCGTGGCTTCAGAGCATTTTCTAGAGTTCTGGCACATTTTAATGTCCAAAGGTGATTCCACAGTTGCTTCTGTTGAGCTTTACTGTCATCATGTGTCAATTGAGAATGTGTGTGTAGTATTGCTGCGAAGGAGTGTGTTGTGAGGGGATGGAACAAACTTGTTTTCTGCTTGGTGAAAATGGAGCAAGCCTGTTTTTTGCTGCTCCAGAGACTAGGACATGGAGTAATGGATTCCAAGTACAGTAAAAGAGATTCCACATAAACATTAGGAAGAACTTCCTGACAGGAAGGGCTGTTCAACAGTAAAATACGCTGCCTCGGACTGTGGTGGAGTCTCCTTCTTTGGAGGTTTTTGAACAGAGGCTGGGTAGCCATCTGTCAAAGATACTTTGATTGTGTATACCTTCATGGCAGGGGGTTGGACTTGATGGCCCTCGGGGTCTCTTCCAGCTCTGTGATTCTGTGATTTTCCTTGTAGGATGGATCAGGAGTTCCAGAGGAGGCACAGTATGTCCGAGGCAAAAGATGAGAACAGCTCCACAAAGACGTCATCAGCAGCCGCTCGGAGGTCGTTTTTTAGGAGGAAACATAAACACAAACGCAGCGGGTCTAAAGATGGAAAGGATTTTCAGGCGCTCGATACCATCAGCACAGACTCCATTCCTTTCTTGGATGGCAAGTGACCATGTTGCATTTAGTTAATCATATTTGTGCTTGGAAGGGGAAAGGCCTGTTTATTTTGGGTTTGAGAGAAGTGCTACGCTGGGCTACCCAAATTCTCTGTGCACATTTTCTTCTTCGTATGCTAGTTTCCCTCTCTGAACAGAGGGAATATTTGGTCACTTTGTTTCTTGGATGCATTTTGAAGCGTGTGTTTTTTTTGTCCTGTAAATTAGTTTCAAAAGTGGCAAGTATAGGAAAATGGTGTGTTTGTTTCCTTTTTTGTAATGCTCACACAAATATAAATGCATGAGGATCCTCTTACGAAGATCCTGGAGTTGCCTTTGTACCATCTTTGCTGGTGCCAGCTGGTTTTCTCTTAGGCCCCTTCCGCACACGCAAAATAATGCATTTTCAAACCACTTTCACAACTGTTTGCAAGTGGATTTTGCCATTCCGCACAGCTTCAAAGAGCATTGAAAGCAGTTTGAAAGCGCATTATTCTGCATGTGCGGAATGAGCCTTACATACATGACTGGGTTTGAGGAACAAATTCCCAGTGGATTGTGCCCAAAGAGAGTGGTGTGTTTCATCACACTGTAAACATTCAGGCAGACAGACACCAGGAGTCATTATTTTCTCTGAACGAGGAGGGCATCCTGTGTAGAATACTTGGTTAAAAACATGAATTTATTTTTTTAAATCAAGGGCATCTTTTAAAAGAAGTTTGAACATATTCCTTATATGCCTCACAAAATCGTTTTTTTTCACTCCTTCCCCATCTTTAATATCCTATGCCAAGAAGCGAAGGTTTGGGGTCACGGGATATAAAACAGGTTGTTGCTTTTTAAAATTATAAAAAGGTTGGATCCAATGATCATCCAAGAAGTCTTCTTACAACATCAGCTACTTTTCTTCCCATGGAAGAGCCACTTGGGTTGGTGGAAATTTACTCAGTGGAACGGTGTGATGAGTGTATGTCCGAATATATGTTTTCAGGTTCATTCTCTAAAAAATGTTTTATACTGTTTCAGAATTCGAACGCCAGCTTTCAACTCTAGTGATACGGAGCCTGGAATCCAGATGTTTCTTGGCTTCTGGAAACTTGAGCACTGAATGCCCTCCATCTTCTTCTTTCCAGATGCTGTGAGCTTGGCTTATCAACGAGTCCAGAAAGTGGACTGTGCGTCTCCAAGACCTGTTCTTATCCTGGGGCCACTGCTTGATGCTGTGAAGGACATGCTAGTCAAGGAATCTCCTGGGAGATTTTGCAGGTGTCCTCTTGGTAAGCATGCTTGTGCCAGAGTATTACCTAGCCACAAAGGACCATCTGGGTGGGGCAGTAAGAACTCAGGGGTTGATTATGAGTGGTGCACAGTCTTTGCCCAAGAGAACACTTCGGTTCTGCTATGTTTTTCCAGCTCTCGGACTATAATCAGACTGCAGACTCTAATCTGGAGAACCGGGTTTGATTCTCCATTCCTCCACCTTAGCAGCAAAGTCTTATCTGGTGAACCAGATTTGTTTCCCCACTCCTACATTCCTGCTGGGCGATCTTGGGCTAGTCACGGTTCTTCTCTCTCAGTCCCACCTGCCTCACAAGGTGTCTGTTGTGGGGAGAGTCTCCTTACAGGACAGAAAAAGGGGGGGGGGGATATAAATCCAAACTCATCATCATCTTTGATTCCCAGCTCTGCCGCCTGAGCTGTGGAGGCTTATCTGGGGAATTCAGATTAGCCTGTACACTCCCACACACGCCAGCTGGGTGACCTTGGGCTAGTCACAGCTTCTCGGAGCTCTCTCAGCCCCACCTACCTCACAGGGTGTTTGTTGTGAGGGGGAAGGGCAAGGAGATTGTCAGCCCCTTTGAGTCTCCTGCAGGAGAGAAAGGGGGGATATAAATCCAAACTCCTCCTCCACCTCCTCCTCCTCCTCCTCCTCCTCCTCCTCTTCTTCTTCTTCTTCTTCTTCTTCTTCTTCTTCTTCTTCTTCTTCTTCTTCTTCTTCTTCTTCTTCTTCTTCTTCTTCTTCTTCTTCTTCTTCTTCTTCTTCTTCTTCTTCTTCTTCTTCTTCTTCTTCTTCTTCTTCTTGAGGACAAATGCACAGCTTTCTGCAGTGAGTGCTGTTGCTTTTTTAAGCTCCTCAATATCTGTGTTACCATGTACCTGAATATCCCGTCGCTCTTTGGGCAAAATTTTATTCTTCAGATCCTCCCCCCGACCCCAGTACCAGAACTCTGACCTCTGTTACTCCGTGACCCCTGTTGTTGTGACCCCCCCCCCCCACACATACACACAATTACTCCCTTTGAGGCTGGATCTTAGGAATGCAGCAAGAACTAGATGGTAGAATCTTGAGAGGGTAGAACTGGGCGACACCACTTCAGGCAACAGGCGGGGATGTCCTTTTTGGATTGTTTCCCATGCTTAAAGAAATATGCAAAGGAAAATGAACATGTTAGAAAGAGAGATTCTAGCTCAGCTGTGTCTTGATGTGCCTAGTTTTCTGCAGGGAAGCTTTAAAAACGTGCTTCTTCTTCCTAGCAGATAGTGTCCAGCCTAACATCTGTTTGATAACTTCATTCTTCAGCTAGGACAGGGGTGTCCAACTCTGGCGCTCCAGATGTTCATGGACTACGATTCCCATCAGTCCGTTCCAGCACGGCCAATTGGGACTGATGGGAATTGTAGTCCGTGAACATCTGGAGCGCCATAGGTTGGCCACCCCTGCATTAGACGTCCACAGGTGTTTATTATTTTATTTGCAGCGTACCGCATCCTTCCACAAGGGTGTTAATTGTTTTGTTTGTTTCACGGATTCGCATAGAGGTTGCGGAGTTTCTACACAGGTCTACTGCAAAAACGGAATGCCCTCTTCCGGTCCACGCTCATTCCATTTGTTCCCAGTCTGCCTCTGCTGCCTTCCTCTCTGCTGCGAACATTGTGGACGTTTGTAAGGCTGCAACCTGCTCCTCTGCTTCCACGTTCATTCAGCACTATGCAGAGGACATTGACTCGTTATGCTTCTGTTGTAGGGAAGGCCATGCTTCGTTCCTTGTTTAAATGACTGGGTTCAACGAAGTATGTTCCAACTGCTTTTGATGTTGTGAATAATGTTTTCAGTAAGAGCCTCAAACCCACCGCCTCTTTGGAATGAGCTTGCTACCTTCCCAGCAGAGGCAGAGTGCTCACGGGGACATATGAGGTCACATGTCCCTGGGCGCACACCAGCTGGTCACGTGGGGGGCGGAGAATAGCCTGCCACAGGCCCCGCCCTGTCAGGCTGCTTCTTCAAGATTCCGGCGGAACCTCTGCCGGCCAAAGGAGCGGCCCTGGCGGGGCGGGGCTGAGGGGCACCCAAGGCTGCTCCTTTGGCCGATGGAGGCTCCACCAGCTGAAAAAGCAGTCACGCCGGGCCGAGGGATGGCCTGCAGCAGGCTCCTGCTGGCTAAGGTAAGTGAGGCGCCAAGGGGGGGAGGGCAGCCGGAGCAGGTGTTGCCCTGGGCACCATTACCCCCCTTCCTACACCTCTGCTTCCCAGTGTGGGAGTGCACAGAAGACCACGGAGATGACAAACAACGTTGCACTCAGCTGTAACTGCTGTTCATTGGATGGTCTTCTGTGCAGGCACACACCCCTCCCTCCTCCCCCCCTCTGTGTGTTCCTGTTCCTCTTTGCTGTTCAGCCATGATGTTTTGGATTAGTCCTGCAGTGGCAGTAGGAGAGCTGAGGGGAGTACTCCCTCCCCTGCCCAATCACGTGACCATTTGGACGGGAAGATCCTGCCTGGGTTCTGATTGGGAGGGGGAGGATCTCCCTGGAGAGTTCTTTCCCTAGCGAAAGCTTGCTACTCAGTCTCCGTGGCCGGCCTGTGCAAGCGCAGTCCCAATGTGTGCCATCACAGAAGACCACTCGATGAACAAGAGTTACAGGTGAGTGCAATGTTGTTTTTCCTGGATGATCTGGGCAAGCTTTTAAAATGTCTTTAAAAAGGTCCTTAAAAATGTCCATCAGAGCAAGTAATGTCACTGGTTTACTGTTCACTGCCCTGAGCCCTTCTGGGACAGGGCGGTATATTAAATCCAATAATAATAATAGTAATAATAGTAATAATAGTAATAATATTCGTGTGCAGAGAATAGAGAAATTATGGCTTGCTACTACAGATCAAACCCGTCACCTCTAATATCCTAGGTCCTTGGGAAGGACTCGATATTCAGAGATGAATTCCAGACACTTGTGCTGTGTTGTTATGTGTATAATAATAATAATAATAATAATAATAATAATAATAATAATAATAATAATAATAATAATAATAATAATAATAATAATAATAATTATTATTATTATTATTATTATTATTATTATTATCATCATCATTATTAACTGGTTTAAATACTCCACTTTGCAAAAAGAGGGAAGAGGGGTGAGAAGCGTCCGCATACTGACTTCCTTCTAAAATAATTTCTGCTTAAATATCAGATGAAAGGATTGGTTGTTTCTGTTCTTTTTTTGGCAGAGGTGATGAAGGCCTCTCAACAGGCCATCGAGCGGGGAGTGAAAGACTGCCTGTTCATCGACTACAAGCGCAGGAGCGGGCACTTCGACGTGACGACAGTTGCCTCGATAAAGGAGATAACGGAGAAGGTGCTTCTCTTTTTACGGTGGCTTTTATCCTTCCTCTGCTGCTTTCTTTCTGAAGGAGCAAAGCAGGCATGGTCCCGCATGCTTCTTAGATGAGAGGCTGCCTGGAAGCCTTTCGCACTCTGCTCTGAACTCTTCGGAGAGGGAGCCAGGTATCAGAGGTGTGCAGCCAGAAAACTAGTAGCATCTTAGAGACCAGTGTGATTTTTGGGACAGAAGTTTTCTTTTGAGAGTGAAAACTTCCTTCATCCCACACTTGAAATCTCATTCCCCCCAAATGTTGTTGGTCTCTAAGTTACTTCTGGACTCAATCTGGTGATTCTGCTGCATGCCAACATGGCCACCCTCTAAAAAAAATAGCAAACTATTTCTGTATAACTTTCCTTCTTCCATGTTTAAGAACAGAGATGTAAAATTTCTAGAAATTTTGGAAGTGTTGAAACAGACATTTTTCTCCCAGAAAAAAACCAAATGTGAAGCATTGAGGAAAATTTAAATGCATGCAATAATGACTTTCTTATCAAATCTAAACATACTTTTACTGCATCTTTTGTAGTGTATCGTGTTCGTAAACATTAGAAGAATAAATGCCTTTGTTTTCTACAAGCAACATTGCAAATACAGTCAGACGGGGGACAACTATAACAAACTTAGTTTTTGCCATCTGAGAAGTAGGAAAAAAAATAAAGATTGAAAACAGAAAACACACATTTTGTTGACAATGTATTTTTAAAGGGATAGCAGCAGCAAGCCTTTATTGGCATAGACAGCAGTACAACAATAATAAAAACAGATTAAAAAGCATATACAATACAGGATATACATGTTAGGACGAAGGAAATCTACTGGCATTTAGTAATTTCCAGGAGAAAGTCTGCCACTATCATACAGAGAAGGATCAGGGAGGTTGTCAACAACAAGTAGGTGTAATCTAATTAAATCGGGGAGATCGAGGGTAAATGTAAAGGAGTAGAGATTCACATACTTGGATCTGATTTCCTTGAATCTGAGACAGTGAGAGAGTGAATTGGTGGGCCAGAGGATTCCAACTGAACGCCATGGATTACATGGGCACAATCTTTTTTAGCCCAGCACCTTGCTTATCAGAAATCTGCCCGTGCTAACAAGGCAGAAGGCATAACAGTCCAAACCTGGCGAGCATTATGGCTCTCTTTTGAACAGAGTTTATTCAAGCAATACAGGTAGTGGTGCCAAGTGGCCCACTGATTCAAATGGGAGAAAAAATACAGAGACTCGCGATTGAATTAGGGTAGAGAACTCTCTATCCAATAGTTGACCTTTTAATTTCCTATAAGCTTCTGAATAGGACAAAGGGATAGCAATGTATTTGGACACTGAGTTGAGCTGTATCACATTGCAAACATTCAACTAGTCAATAGTGTATTATGCACTAATTGTGGATGCTAATTGTGGATAAAATTAGTTTTCAGGATAGCCGTATTTGAAGCTTGTCTGCACAGTATGCATAGGGATTGCCACTCTCTAATGGTGTAGATTGTCTTACATAAACACTTTCAGGCTACACATTTTAAACAAATAAAATTCTGTCTGAAAAAAGCATGTCACTCCTTCCAAAAGTTTTAAAAAATTCCTAGGAGTGTTTTTTCCCCCACATACCTAAAAGTTTCTAATTTTTCCATTGGAAAAAGTGAAGAAAATCTTCAGGGGAAAGCCCCTTCCTGCATTCTTCAGCTCTCTCCTCAGTTGCTTATTTTGAGAGCGCTGGCAGCTGCTAGGAATGGCATGTAGAGCACAAAGGAAAGAGAGCCAGGCCTGGTCCTTTGACTCACAACCTAAAGGCCAAACTGGATTAGATAGGGCAGCCGTGTTTGTTCCCATTCCTGCCCCATTTATCTCTAAAATGGACGTGCTTATTTATTGCATTTATTTACTTCATTTAAACCTACTTTGCTCCCCAGTGGGAACCCAGAGCCCCTTATGACATTCCATACTCCTCTATTTTATCCTTACAACAACAGCCCTATCAAATAGTCTAGGGCGGCGAACCTTTGGCACTCCAGATGTTATGGACTACAATTCCCATCAGCCCCTGCAGCATGGCCAATAGGCCATGCTGGAAGGCTTGATGGGGAGTGCCTGTCCTACTTCTGGAGTGCCAAAGGTTCGCCACCACTGGTCTAGGCCAGGGGTCTGCAACCTGCGGCTCTCCAGATGTTCATGGACTACAAATCCCATCAGCCCCTGCCAGCATGGCCAATTGGGATTTGTAGTCCATGAACATCTGGAGAGCCGCAGGTTGCAGACCCCGGGTCTAGGCTGAGAATTTGTGACCAGCCCAAGGTCATCTAGTGAGACTGAAGTCAATAAGCGGACTCTGGATGCTGGCTCAGAAGGCTTTATGGATAACAGCTGGTACCCGGCTTTCAGAAAGCCAGTTCTGCCGGACGACGAAAATACATTCGCCTTTATCCGCTCAGGATTCCCACCATGAATCCCCCCTCCCTAATTCCCATCGAGTGTGAGAATAGCACAGTGGAAAGAGAGTTGTTTGGGGGTTGAGCGTCTCAAGGCCAGCGCAGTGATAGTTCTCAGCCCCCTGCCGCCTCCTCCTGCTGGGAAGGCGCCAGGGTTGCCTCTAGTTGCTAGCATCAAAGGAAAACAGAAGTAAAGGCAAGGATCCATTAACCAATCAGGGGGTGAAGCCGTCTGCTCCTTCCCCCAGCCAGGTGTAAAACCTTGCACCTGCGGGGAGAGCACATCCTGACAGCCATGCAGATCTTCGTCGGCTGCTCTTAACCACCTCACCCCGCTGGCTCTCGCCATGGCTTGCCTTGACGCTCTGCTTCTCACACCCAAAGGAGCATAGAGATGAATTTTGAGTATACAGCACAGCTGTATAGTGTGCAAACCATTTGAAACATTGTGGGGAGGGGACAGTGATCAGCCCCAAGATCTGCTCACCAACACACTGTAAGGCTGAACACACTCAAACAAAGCAGCTTAAAAAAGAAGAACTTCCTTGACTTATGTCGCCCTAGGTACAGGGTGCTGGAACTGAGGATTCGTGTCCTCAGTTCCAGTATTTAAACTATTTACAAAGACAGACAGCAACCAATCAGCTTTCCCCCTCCTCCCAGATCCTGGTCTCCCATTGGTTCTGAAGCTCCGGCTGGATGTAGCTTCTCAGTTTGTTTTCCCGCACTTTTTGGAGCCAGTGCATGTTGGGAGTTGCAGTCCTGACATACACAACTCTGATTTCAAATCTGAAGCCTTTATTGACAGACATCAGCATGGCTCAAAGAAGCCAGTTCTAAAGAACTATCTTTGGGTACAGACTTATATCCCCGAGTCACCCCCTCCCTCGTTCACACCTCATATCCAAAGGCAGAGTAGAACAAGACAGGAATGCTCAAGCCCTTGCTTTCTCCAGGCCAGCGAGTGGAGATAAAGCGAGGCACCTGCACTTGGTTGCTGCTAGGTCACATGTTGCAGATCAAAGGAAGGTGGGAAACAGAAAGTAAAGTCAAAAGTCCATTAACATAACAGAGCCCTGGGGTGCTGTGTGATTTCCAGGCTGTATAGCCGTGTTCTAGCAGCATTCTCTCCTGACGTTTCACCTGCATCTGTGACTGGCATCTTCAGAGGATCTGATAGTAGGAAAGCAAATGGAGCATATATACCTGTGACTAACAATGAAGATAGCAAGGTCAATAGGTGAGGGCATCTGAATAGAAGTAGCCAGGCATGTGAGTAACACAGGGTTCATGTAATGATAACAGTGGAGGAAAGGAGAGTGATGTAAGCCATTGTGAGGCCCCCGTTGGGGAAGCATGCGAGTAACAATGAAGATAGCAAGGTCAATAGGTGAGGGCATCTGAATAGAAGTAGCCAGGCATGAGAGTAACACAGGGTTCATGTGATGATAACAGTGGAGGAAAGGAGAGTGATGTAAGCCATTGTGAGGCCCCCGTTGGGGAAGCATGTGAGTAACAATGAAGATAGCATGGTCAATAGGTGAGGGCATCTTGCTTTCCTACTATTAAATCCTCTGCAGATGCCAGTCATAGATGCAGGCGAAATGTCAGGAGAGAATGCTGCTAGAACACGGCCATACAGCCCGGAAACCACTCAGCACCCCAGTGATTCCGGCCATGAAAGCCTTCGACAATACATAATAGAGCCCTCTTTGCTGTCCAGAAGACCCTTCCTGACGTTAGTGTATGGGAGGTTCTTCAGCTCCTTACACCTTTGGCTTTAAAAAATACCTCACAGGGTTCTTGTGATGATAACAGTGAAGGAAAGGAGAGTGATGTAAGCCATTGTGAGGCCCCCGTTGGGGAAGAAGGTGGTGGTAAAGGGAAACAGTTGAAATTCATAAGCAGATGCAGTCACGGACGCTTAAGTGTCTGTTGTCCAGAGTCTAAGAGGTTCAAGCTGTTCAGCCACAGATTAACTGTCTGCTGAACATGCAGCTCTGAAATTGGCTCACCTGTGAGCAGCAACAGAGCCGAAGCAGCAAGTGACAGAGCGTCCTGTGTTTTTAACCTTCATTTAAATGTGTCAGCAGGAAGGAAACAGGAATAGTCCAGGGGGGAACAGGAACACTCCAGAAGGGAGAGCACACATTGCCAGGGAGTGAGAGGTGTACACTGGGACTTTTATAGGGGATGGGATTTGGAGCGCCCGAAGAAAAAAGAGGCGCAGGAGGAAAAAGAGTAGAAAACTGGACTGTCAAAAGGAGAGGTTTAAATGGGATACTTGAAGAGGGATCTGGCACAGAGAGCAAGAAAGGGGAGTGTTATCTTCATGAACATGATTGCTAATGGACTGACAGCTATTAACTTTCTTTATCTTTATCTTTATTAACCTTTAATAGGCATAGGTAGATCAAAATTTACACAGACACATTCTGCAGTCTCAGGTATAATTCAATAGCAAGGAAATAGTCCACATAGCTTGATGGTTGACTTTGAGCAGTTCAGATCACTTCAGATTTTTTTTAAGAAATAGCCAGAGCAAATGACAGTAAATAACCCTACACATCAATGTAAAAATACAATCTAATATAAAATTGCAATTTAAATAGATCTGATTAGCAAGTTAAAAACAAAATAATACAGCAATAGGTATCCTACCCTGCCTAAATATTAGACAGTGTGTATCAGTTAGATTGGAAAAGATACCTATCTTTTATAAGAAGTTCTACGTTTGTTTTGTGTATCATATTTAATATTTAAAGCTATTAACTTGTCAGATGGCTTCTAGGAGCCCCGCTGTGATGGTGATAACAGCCCAACCTAACCTGACCGTGTTTGAGGATTCCTGTCAGTCAAGATGCTTAGACCCGCCCCTCACCATTCAATGCCTGTTGCTGCTGTTTTGTTGTTAGGATTGCCACTGTCTCTTGGACATCGCGCCACACGCCATTGAGCGGCTCCACAGCATCCACATCTACCCGATCGTCGTCTTCATTCGCTACAAAAATGCCAAGCAGATCAAGTAAGCATCAAACGTGGGATCGAGAACTCCCGTGGTGGGCTTGGGCACCCACAGACTTATCTTGTCTCATACAAAGAGGACTTTTTTATTTTAAAGAAGAATGTTCCTACGATTGTTGTTGGCTTTCTGGGCTGGCTGTTGTGCGTTTTCCGGGCTGTGTGGCCGTGGTTTGGTAGTCTTGACCTAATGTTTCACCCACATCTATGGCTGGTATTTTCAGAGATATGTCAAGGTCAGATGTGATTCTCTCTGTGGTCCTTGTTTCCGTGGCAATGGTCATGACCTCTGAATGAGGCCTCTGCCGTGTAAAACAGGAGCAGCAGTGGCGTAGTGGCTAAGAGCAGCGGCTAAGAGCAGGTGCACTCTGATCTGGAGGAACCAGGTTTGATTCCCCGCTCTGCCGCTTGAGATGTGGAGGCTTATCTGGGGAATTCAGATTAGCCTGTGCACTCCCACACACGCCAGCTGGGTGACCTTGGGCTAGTCACAGCTTCTCGGAGCTCTCTCAGCCCCACCCACCTCACAGGGTGTTTGTTGTGAGGGGGGAAGGGCAAGGAGATTGTCAGCCCCTTTGAGTCTCCTACAGGAAAGAAAGGGGGGATATAAATCCAAACTCCTCCTCCTCCTCCTCCTCTTCTTCCTCTTCCTCCTCCTCCTCCTCCTCTTCTTCTTCTTCCTCCTCCTCCTCCTCCTCCTCCTCCTCCTCTTCTTCTTCTTCTTCTTCTTCTTCTTCTTCAACAAGGTCCTTGTGAGTCCCATACGGTCTGTGGCCAGCATCCCTTAAGGACTGCCTCCTCCCTGTTACGTCTCAAACCTTGAAGCAATAAACAAGACTCTGTATTGTTGATCTGTAGCATTTATTGATAGGCGTTGAAGCACCCAGCTTGACCAAGCCTACTCAGTGTGTGAAGCCGTAAAGTAAAGATCAAGGAAAGAATGCCCCAGAATGGCCGGGGTAACATGTAGCAGGCTGGTTACATATATCATGTAGCAATTACATTGAGACCCTTTCCACACGAGCGAAATAGAGCGCCCCAGGGATGGCAAAAATGCCATCCCTGGGTAAGCGTTTGCACAGGAGGCGCTGCTGCTTCACAGCAGCGCTGTCTTGGCTGCCCCAGAGCAGCGTGAAGCTGGCGCTTTAAACCTTGGTCATCGAGCGAGGTTTTTGAAAAGTACTGTCTTCCCACCGGCGCGGTGCAAATTGCACCGCTGGGAAGACACCATTTTCCCCCTTACTTCCACTCACCGACCGGTCCAGCGTCGCTCTGGAGGGCTGGGGAACACGCCCACGCTGGAGGTTGGAGGCAGTGTGGGTGTGTCCCTCCAGCCCTCCAGAGCAGCACTGAGCAGGGGCAGATGGGAATTGTAGTCCATGAACATCTGGAGAGCCGCAGGTTGCAGACCCCTGCGCTAGATCATTTAATTACTGATAAACAGCATCTTAGCGGGGTATTTTTAACAGACCTGTGGAATTAGTTATTAATAATATCGTTTGTGTACGCGTGGAATAATTTTAATTGCTCGCCGTCCTGAGTCTGACCTTGTGCTGGAAAAGGGTGGGATATTAAATCTAATCAAATTAAAGTTAAAAAAAAAACATGAGCAGTGAAGAGTACAACGCAAGGGGAGGCTGGACAGCCAGACGCGTCCGAGGCCACAGCGTTTGCTCGCCTTGCTTGATTGGATTGCTGAAAGCAGAGGGCCTTTTCAAGAATAGCAACCGAAAGGGCTAACGTTGGCTGGGTTCTGCCGCATCTCTCAGGACTGACCTTTTTATGCCACGCAGTAGATGGCGCCCTCGACGCATCGCTGTGTCTGTTGGAAAAACTTGGGGGCAAAAGATGTTCCATTTCCTGTTGTGCTGGTTTTGCTGGAAAAGTTGGCCCTTGACATTTTAGGGTTCAGAAAGTACGTTTTTGTTTATTCACAGGGAGCAAAAAGACCCCATCTTTCTTCGGGACAAAGTTACCCAGAAACATTCCAAAGAACAGTTTGAGACTGCTCAGAAGATGGAACAGGAATATAGCAAATTCTTTACAGGTTTGTATTTTATGACGATGAAAGGAGCCATGTCAAGTTGGAAAGTTTGCATCTGGCTATTTAGTGTTCCCCTTGACATCTTTTGGCACATTTCCCCCTCCTTAAGACACTTTTGTCTCTAACAACCCAAAGCTGTGTGGAAGATCTTCTTGACAGCTGGATGTATTACGAGTTCAGATCATTTTTGGTTCATACAGTCTTGAGTGGGAACAGTTTTAAGTCTCTGCGTTGTCTCCAAAGATTTCTTCAGGGACATTTTTGCTCTTGAGTCCTTTGGGGATTTTGAGGGAATTCCACCAGCCCACCTGCCCAAGTGACTGCCCTTCTGTGCTTTTGTCCAAAGTCAACTTGTGCAACTTCTTTATGCAAGAGGGTTTTTTTTTCCTGTACGTTTTCAACAAAGCGCTACTGCCTCACAGAGGATGACGATTCTGTAACCTTCAAAGACACTGGGGCTCATTCCGCACATGCAGAATAATGCACTTTCAAACTGCTTTCAGTGCTCTTTGAAGCTGTGCGGAATAGCAAAATCCACTTGCAAACAGTTGTGAAAGTGGTTTGAAAACGCATTATTTTGCGTGTGCGAAAGGGGCCTGGGTTACTGAGCAAATTTTCAAAAACTTTGCTTTGGGAGCAGCTGTCCTCGATGCAGGGGGTCCTCATCAAAGGTTCTTGCAGTGATCCTGTTTTTGGATTGTTCAGAACAGCTTTTTTTCAACAATTAAAAAAATTGAACTCTTCACTGTAAAACTGGCAGTGAAGTCTGCAATTGCCATCTTTTGTGTGGGCAGGATGGCAATGTCAGGTTCAGAGGGCTATTTCCTACAACATGCAGTTTCACGTTTGACTTTTAGAATGGGTAGTAAAATTTTAGCAGTGGTTTTTCAAAAGTAGTCCTTGTGATTTTTTTCCTTTGTCCTGAGAATCTGCCTTGAATATCTAGCTTTGAGTAGCACCTTAGAGACTAACAAGATTCTTGGTGTGCCAACTTTTGAGAGTCAAAGCTCCCAAAGCTCCTCATCGGAGGCCAATCTGCTGGTGATCCCTGGCCCCAAGGCGATCCGGCTGGCCTCTACAAGGGCCAGGGCCTTTACAGCCCTGGCCCCTACTTGGTGGAACAGGCTCCCGGGTGAGATTAGGGCCCTGCGGGACTTACGGAGTTTCTGCAGGGCCTGCAAAACGAACCTGTTCCGCCAGGCGTTTGGCCAGCCGGGGTAACATCGACTTTTCGCCATATAAAAAAAAACATCTGGCCTCCCGTGGGTACAAGTAAGGGGGAGGGGTGGGAGTTGAAGCCATCTGTAAGTTAAATGGTTCTTATTATTAGATATTGATTGTGTTACTGATTTTAATTGTTTTTATGGCTAATGTTGGACACTGCCCCGAGCCCTTCGGGGGAGGGCGGTATATAAAACGGATAAAATAAAATAAATAAAAATAAATACCTGGCAAAGGAAGCGGTGACTCTCTAGAGCTCATACCTCAGAAATCTGTAAGTGCTGCAGGACTCGAATTTAGCTCTGCTTACTGCAGACCGAGACAGCTGCCTCAGGAAACTGCCTCGAATATGTTTTTAGAACCATTAATTTCCCTTTTCATTAATATCTGTGTTTGCTCGCTCTTTCATCCTCTAAATTCATCACCCCAAAATATTCCTAATTTCAGCCGCGTTTGTTTTTGTTAAGTAGACCCGTGAAGGGCCTGCTCTTTTGTGGCTTGTCCTAATATTTGTAAATAATGGCTTGTTGCTACGGCTGGCATCTCTGCACTAAACTTAGCCCCGCTGCTAAGAGTGTATTGTGCTATAACAGGGTCCCTCAGAACATATTTAGATTTCATGTGTAAACGTTGTCACCTGATTCTGCCGAAAATAGCTTTTGGGTGGGCTCAGTAACAAAACAGTTGTTTTGCAACTACTTTTCCCTCCTGCCTACTTTTCCCTCCTGCCATTTTTTTTTTTAATTAAGTGAACCGACTACGTGCTAAGCCTTTCTCCGTTTCTCCTGCCCTTTTATCTGGCTTGACTTTCTATTGAAGGCCAACTACCCTAATTAAGAGGCCTCCCTACTGGCCGCGTTCTACTGAGATCTTGAAGAACTGCCGTTGTAAAAACGCCAGTATGTGTTCAGTGCTTTAGTACCAAACTTAGGTACTCAAAAAGGGGAGCAAGCGTGGGACGGAGCCATGTCTGGTGTCACATTTTTGGGTCATGCATAAAACAGGAAATGTTTCCATTTCTCTGCTGACTCGAGTCCAGTTGCATCGTAGAGACCCACCTAGACTTTTGAGAGTCAAAGTTCCATTTCTCAGAAATATTTCTCGTGTGTGTGAGCAGGAAATCCACATGGGTGTAGTAGAGGGTGACTCATGGAGAACAGATGTGTTGATTCATGAAAAATGCTTTCACGTGTGCTCCAAGCAAAGTCAAGAGTCCTGCTACGAGCGTATGGCGTCCGTACATTGCTGTTATGGATGCCCCTTCCTTATGCTAGTTTTAGAGGCTAGCCCTGTTGATCTGCAGTAGAAAGTCTAGATCAGTGATAGCAAACCTTTTCGAGACCGAGTGCCCAAATTGCAACCCAAAACCCACTCATTTATCACAAAGTGCCAACACGGCAATTTAACCTGAATACTGAGGTTTTAGTTTAGAAAAAACGGTTGGCTCCGAGGCGTGCGTTACTTGGGAGTAAGCTTGGTGGTAGTCGGTGGCTTTGCTTTGAAGCAACCGTGCAACTCTTCCAACGGGTGAATCATGACCGTAGGTGGGTTTACTCAGAAGCAAGCCCCATCGCCAGCAACCAAGCTTATTCCCAGGTATAGGATTCCGCTTTAGTTCTTCGCATGAAAATCAGTGGGGTTTAACAGTGCTTAACAGGGTTACCTCCACTTCTTCCCCAAAACTAGGTCTTAGGTTTAATGCTAATGATCGAGCCCAGCTGCCCAGGCCAACCTAGATGTGGGGGTGGGGGTCGGGCGACTTTGTGCGTGCCCACAGAGAGGGCTCTGAGTGCCACCTCTGGCATCCGTGCCATAGGTTCACCACCACTGGTCTAGATTCAAGTCCAGTGGCACCTGTAGCATTGAATATTGAAAACCTATACTCCGCAACAGGGACGTAGGTAAAGGGGGGGGGGGTCCTCAGGTGCAAACCCCTCCCATTACACGTCTGGCTTGCTTGAAACAATGCATGGAATGGAACAGCCGGAAAGCCCTCAGTCACCCAACCCATCCCATAAAAAATCTATACCTACGTCACTGCTCTGGAAGCATTGGATATTGAAAACCTAAACTCCGAAAATATGTCTAAGGTGCTCCTGGACTCAAATGTAGCTGTTCCTTCCTCATCATAAGGACCAGCCCAAAGCAAATCTGAGTCCATGGACTCACCAGGCCATTTTGCAAAGAGCCAAAGAAAATATTGGGCATGTGTGATGGCGGAAGGGGAGGGGGCTGCCCAAGCTAGAGGTGTTGCACTTGTTTTCGTTGCTCTAGCAGTTCCAACTCTGAAGAGGCAAACCATTTGGTAAAAAAAACTGGCGAATGGCTGGTCTCTTTGGCTGCAAGAATTGATACAGTGAGGAAAACTACAGGCTCATCTGCACGCATTCTGGTTAGTGGGAAGGCTGGAGCAGAATCCCCCATATATACAATCTTGAACTTCTTTCTTTCTTTCTTTCTTTCTTTCTTTCTTTCTTTCTTTCTTTCTTTCTTTCTTGCTTGCTTGCTTGCTTGCTTGCTTGCTTGCTTGCTTGCTTGCTTGCTTGCTTGCTTGCTTGCTTGCTTGCTTTATTATATTTATATACCGCCCTCCCCAAAGGCTCAGGGCGGTGTCCATCAATGGTAAAACAGCTTAAAACATCATATATAATTTATATAAAATACATAAAATAACAAGACTCCAGATGGCTTCATCCCCTCCCTCCCCCTTATATACCCACGGGAGGCCAGCTGTTCTTATGGCGGAGTTGACATCATCCCGGCTGGCCAAATGCCTGGCGGAACAGGTCCGTTTTCAAGGTGTCCCATCGCAGGAAACTTTTAGCAGTAAGTCCCGCAGGGGTCCCTGATCTCCACTCTGGAAGCCTGTTCCTTTACCAGGTAGGGGCAAAAGAGCAGTAAAAGCCCTAGTCTCGCTTGTGGAGGCCAAGCCGGATCGCCTCTTGGGGCCAAGGGATCAACCAGTAGGTCCTCACGCCTCCACGATGGAAGGCTGGAGGGGCCTAGAAGGGCGGTATAGGCAGAGACGGTCCCTCAGGTAAGCAGGGCCAAGGCCGCGAATGGCTTTGAAGGTCAGTACCAAAACTTTAAACATGACCCGGTACTCGATAGGCAGCCAGTGCAGTTGGTATAGGACCGGCGTAATCCGGTCCCTAGCTGTTGCCCCAGAAAGGAGCCTGGCTGCCGCATTCTGTACGAGTTTCAATTTCCGGATCATGGCTAAAGGTAAGCCCGCGTAGAGCAAGTTACAGTAGTCTTTGAGAGAAAGAGTGAAGCACAAATATAATAAATGGGGATGAATTAAATAAACGGGGGGGGGGGGGGGGGGGGTCCAGCATCTTACATCATTGTGAGATAAATAAATACATTTGATTTGTTTATGCTGATACAAATTCTGTTCTGTTCTGTTCTGGGAAAAACTGACTTGCTCTGTATGATCCCCTGTTTTTTTATAGGTGTTGTCCAAGGTGGTCCTCTTTCGACCATTTGCACTCAGATCATGATGACCGTGGATCAAGAGCAGAACAAAGTCCTGTGGATTCCAGCTGGCCCTTTATAGATGCCTGCTACGAAATGGCTGAAATTCTGCAAAAGACTGAAAAAATAAACTGTGAAGGGTGGGGCAGCCTGTTGATAACTGCCTTTATGGGGGGGTGCAGTTTATAGATCTACATGAGCCGCACTCTGCAGAACATCTCCTTGGAAGGCAGAATTCTGTTGGCAGAATTCTCAGAGATCTGTTTCAACGCAAATGGACTAATACAGAATTCCTCTCTTTCCACAAAAAAAAAAAGACTTTGCAAGGCTACAGAAAAAGTGAAAGAAACCCTTTAAAATACGTTTACAAAATCCTCCCCCGCCCCCCAAAGTACTTGGAGGTTCATTTTTACTTGAATTTTTTTTTTTTACTATTAGTTCAAAGTTGGGGTTTTTGTTTTGTTTTGTTTCTGGTTCATTTAGTTCTCCACTTCTGGTATGAGAAGCAAGCACCAGAGTGGAGTTTCTTCACCCCGAGTGAGTTTAATCTTGCCACGGTATAGGCCTCTCACTTGGCGACAAACCTTTCACGTCTGAACAATTGCACAAATTGTGAACGAGTTCTCTTACCATAAGGGTAATGCGTGTTTTCGGAGTGGATTCCAGGCTGGTAGCGGCCCTCACTCCCAAACAAATGGGTCGAGGACTACAAGTTATTAGAGTAGATTTCACAGGCTCTTTGTCCATCAAGAGTTCCTGGGTTCTTTTATCCATGGATCTATGATTTAATGTTATAACATATCTGATCAAGCTGTGCTCTTTGTGTGTGTTCAGGAATAGTAATTTTGAATTGCTGCGCCTGTGTTTAAACAGCAGATAAGAAGGGTTAACAGCAGGCCTCAGACGGCGTTATTGTATGGCCCCGTGGAGGTCGCCTGCTCTGTCGGAAGCGGACGTCACTCATTCTTTGGTGTGGAGTAGTTTTAGGGATTTTAATTTAATTAGAAGCACAGTCTCAGTTTTTTAGGGATCTGATAATCTCTAGTGAGGTCTTATACTTGTTAGTTTTTTGCCTCTGTCAACAAATATAGTGTATGTTTTTTTAAAAAAAATGTTACAATGCTTATTTCCTGATGGTACCAGATTCTGTTGTATGTTTCTCTTTGCACTTCTAGCCTTGTGTTCCAGCAGTGTGTGTTTATTTTTTTCTCTGTTAAAAAAGATTGCATGTCATGTTTTTGTAGGTACTGTAACTTTATTGTCAGTGTTCAAGTATTGTTTGCATTGTGATACCTGTTCCTAACATTTCATAATGTAGAAAGATCCCTTCCCCCCTTTTTTGGATTTCCCCCTTCAATTTTTAGTTTTGCTTTTATTTTGCATTAATTTAAAAAAAGGGATTCTTCTTGCACAGTTGTTCAAAGACAAAAAATCGGTTTGAAATTTTAACCTCTGTTTTGCAGATACTATTTTATAGTTCAAAATACAGGAGAGAGGAAAGGAGAGGGAAAAGATGTAGAAAGCCTATTGATAAATTCTTAGTTGAAGACCTGTTTATAAGTTGAGGGACAAGCAGTTATATATTTTTTTAAAGAGAGAGGCCAGAGTTGAACTTCAGTGGTACGCTTGAAACAGACCGGTACTGTTGCAACATGGATTTTTCTATACTAAAAAAGTCACTTTGTATTCAAAACATTAAAAAAAAACCTGAGTATTGTGTTCAAATAAAGGTCAATTTCTATAACTTGACTCCACATTGAAATATTGTAGATACTTCGAGTTCAGTTTATTGCTATAATCCATAGAAATAAGCTTCAGAAATAAAATTACTGAAAATGAACAAAAAAATGCAGAAGAAACATGCATTTGCTGGTAAGACACACCCCTCCCACATTTAACAAATTACTCCTCTCAGCAAAAGAAAGTCTCCAAACCAAGTTAATCATTTAAAGTACTAGTGATCTGACACACCTAATTAAGAAAGAACATTGTAAATTAATTTTGCTTCCATTCTAGCAGCCTCTATAGATTGAAGTCTATAAAATTATGCATGGGGTAGAAAATGTTGACAGAGAGAAATGTTTCTCTCTTTCTCACAATACTAGAACCAGGGGGCATCCATTGAAAATGCTGGGGAGGAGAATTAGGACTAATAAAAGGAAACACTTCTTCACGCAACGTTTGATTGGTGTTTGGAAGATGCTGCCACAGGAGGTGGTGATGGCCACTCACCTGGATAGCTTTAAAAGGGGCTTGGACAGATTTATGGAGGAGAAGTCTATTTATGGCTACCAATCTTGATCCACCTTGATCTCAGATTGCAAATGCCTTAGCAGACCTGGTGCTCGGGAGCAACAGCCGCAAAAGGCCATTGCTTTCACCTCCTGCATGTGAGCTCCCAAAGACACCTGGTGGGCCACTGCGAGTAGCAGAGAGCTGGACTAGATGGACTCTGGTCTGATCCAGCTGGCTTGTTCTTATGTTCTTATGTTCTCTAATGCAGAAGAAACTGCCCAGTAAACTTTTTGTTTTCCATAAAAACTTCAGTGAATGTCTCACCTGACCAAAGCAGAATCAGTAGCTGCTTGCTTGCTTTCTGGTGTAAATAGTACAGGGCATACAGCAGGCAAGTGAATCTTAAACTGCCTTAGGCCCTGCCCTCCCAAAAGCATTTTCCAAATGGTTCCCACATGTGCACACGCACGTGCACGCGCACACACGTGCGCGCACGCACACACAAACAGAGGTGCTAGAAGAAGTTTGGTAACAGTATTTTGTATGTTTTTGTTGGGGGGAGTCCCCCCCTTGATAATACTGGTCAGGAAAAAGGACATAATTCTCCAAGTTATGAGAAGTTCTAAAATGTCTTAAGCTGTGATGAACCTGACCATCAGCACATTTTCAGTTGAGTGGTATCCATGACCCTGTACTAAAACAAAGATTTGTTGTTTCCTTTGGCGATTTTTGCACTTCCCAATCGAGATTGATAGATACAGCAGCGGGGTGAACTACTTGGCCCTGGGCCAGGCCGAAGAGGAGGTATTTGCATGAACAAGTCAGTGATAGAATCATGGAGTCGGAAGGCTCCCCAGGGGTCATCTAGTCCAACCCCCTGTTCAATGCAGGAACAGCCTAGAGAGCATCCTTGACCAGTGTTCATCTCAACGCTGCTTGAAGACTGCACCTGAGGGAGAGCTCACACCTTCCTCAGGCAGCTGATTCCACTGCTAAACTACTCTTACTGTAAATACATTCAATCAGGACTTCAGTTATACCAAAATTAGGATCTAGCTTCAGCTCTTCATTGCTTAATGCAAGTCCCACCTTTCAAAGTACACCTGTGGTTTACTATTACTACCTCCTTCCCTACCTGACCATTTCGCTGCCCCTCCCCTCGAAAAATGGCAGTAGCAGCCATTTGTGGGATATTTCACTATACTGCAGAACTATTTTTCAGAGCCATCGGGGAGGTGCCAGCTCACAGAGGGCAGCAGTCTTGGAGCTGAAATCCCAAACTTAGCCCTCACTGCCCTAGACAGGCATGTCTGGAGTTGCCTCATATTAATCCAAGTTCATGGCTCACATAATGCAGTTTTCATTTGGGTGCTGTGTGGTTTCTGGGCTGCATGGCCGTGTTCTAGCAGCATTCTCTCCTGACGTTTCGCCTGCATCTGTGGCTGGCATCTTTAGAGGATCAGGCGAAACGTCAGGAGAGAATGCTGCTAGAACACGGCCATGCAGCCCGGAAACCACACAGCACCCAAGTGATTCCGGCCGTGAAAGCCTTCGTCAATGCAGTTTTTATTGTTAACATGTGCTGAAGGTACCGCAGGGCCTTTGGGCTGGCTGAGCAGATTCCAGTGACTGGCATTGTCCATTTTGCCAAGAGCAAAACGTCGATGTTGGATCCCAGTCATCATTTCTCCTTACAAAAAGAAAGGGGGGGGGGTCCCCTGTGGTTTCCTTGCCTCTTGCTGTGGACCTCTCTGATTTGCCTGTCATGCAGTTCCTTAGTAAGGTCTATTTTGCTAATGCAAGGGCATCTATTCAACAAAAACATGTCATTCACCTTATGAGCAGCAGTGGCGTAGTGCCCACGGGATAGGGGGGCATGATGGAGCGGGGGTGGGGCGGGGGTAGGCGGTGCCGCAGCAGGGGCACAGGACGCATGCCCCGGGCGCCATTTCCCCCTGCTCCATCTCTGATGAGCAGTTCAGAGCTCAGCAACATTGTGGGGGGAGTCATCATGCAGGTCATGCGGTGGCCCCCACTGCAAAGTGAGGATCAGGTCTTGTCCCCTCTTTCAACCGTAGCCCAGACTTTGTTTGACAGAACTCAGTGGGGGGGGGGCACAGAAAACTGAGCCAGGCCCCTGTCGGCCCTCTTGAGTGAGTTTCTTGAAATGATGGGAATTGTAGTCCGTGAACATCTGGAGAGCCACAGTTTGCAAACCCCTGGTCTAGAAATAATGTGCTTGGCTTTGCACCGTGACAGACACTGCAGTCAGCTGAATAATTGCATAGCCCACGGTGCTGTAGCTGAAGACTCTCAGATTCAGCAGATAAATTAATCTGAATTTGAAAAAAAAATTGAGAATAGATTTAGGGAGAACAGCTAAAGATTAACTGTACAGAGTGGCACAGAAACTACCTGTTGTCTCCGACTCTCCACTGTAGAAGCAGATATTCCACTTGTCTGGTTAATGGAAATGATTAGTACAAATGATCATGGAAATGATTCAAATTTTGGTTACAGGCATTCAGTTTGTGGACGGGGCACAACGGGGGCGTGGCCGGGCATTCCGGGGGCGGGGCATTGGTGGGCGGGGCTGTGGCAAGTACGCAGCTGCTGCGCCGGTCCTTGGGCGGGAAACGAATGCACGCAGGCGCAGGCTGTCACGCACCTCCTGCTAGACTGCTTCAAGTTCTGCACGCTACTGCTGAGGAGCGAAGGAGGGGCATAACTAAGACAAAAATCACGTGGCAAAATCACCAGTTAGTAACCCCCTCTCGGCACACACAAATAATTAGTAACCTACTCTCGGGAACCTGTGAGAACCTGCTGGATCCCACCCCTGGTTTTGGGGGAAAATACAGCCACTTGAAGAGACAAGATGGTGTCAGGCTCTCGAACGTGGAAATAACAGAGACCGTGGGAAAGTCCAAAGCAGTTTATTTCTACAACGCGTAGAGTAACAAAGAAAGTTGGATCTAAGCTTTCTGCTTAGATCCCGCTATTATATCCTTCAATTCCCCCCCCCCCATTTGACTCCCACCAAATGGGCTTCAGAGAGAGAGCATGACATTTGCACTACAGAGCTTCAAGAGAGCTGGGAACGTTCGCACCTTCTCGCAGGAAGGCTGGCACCGGGAGATTGCCAGGGAGGGGAGGGGAAACCGGAAAGCATTTACATGAAACATTTGCAATCTCTACACAGCAAGACATCTAAACACTGACAGGAATGGCCTGACATTCTGCCCCTTAAGACCTTCCCCTTGGCGACATCGGGGTAGGCCGGTGGAATGCTCGACTCAAGCGAGGGGCCTTTGAACATTTTTAGAGTCGCCCCACTCATTGTCTCCGACCGGGAAATGAGTCCATGCGATCAAATACTGAAGCCTTCGGCCCTCAAAACGGAATCAAGACTTCCTCCCGTCGTGAGTGAGGCTCCCTCCAGACACCATCCTTGGCACAGGTAACGGCCGGCTGAGGGTGCCACTTATCATGGCCGGGCTTCTTTGAGAAGACTGCAATGGAAAACAGGATGCATGAACTTTAAGTTTTTTTGGTAGCGCCGTAATTCAGCTGCTACTTCCCATTGATCGCACTCCTGAGCACCTGGTGCTGACCTATGTACCTCTTCCCCAGCTTCCTGCACCCTTGCAAAGCCCCCCGCAAGTTCGGGTAGATAAATACATCTAATCCCCACCGTCCAGAGTCACCGGGCTGCCGCCTTTGTCAATGTGGCCTGCGCTACATGAGCACTCTTACGCCTTCTCCAAAGCCTGCTGCATACGCTCCCCACCCTTGCCGGGATGGGACTGCACTCCATTCCTGGAGCTCTAATGGGCCTCCTGCACCTCCCTAAGTGCGAAGCGGCTTTGTCAATTGAAGACCCCTCAGCGACCTCAAAGGAGTTTTCCCGTGCTGCTATGCACCATAAGTATTATGGTGCATTCAGCAAAAGGCAGTAATCAACCTAATTGTCTTGCTGGAAATTGATGTAACAGCGCGGAGTAACTGCTTCGGCGAAGCGTTCGTTAGATGGCGTTCCACCCTGCCTGCTTTTCATTGGCGGCATGAAACGCTTTATATGACGCCGAGGGTTCTGTACTTAGCAGCTTCAGGAGAAATACCGCTTGCATAGAACGCATGAAAATGAACTGCCGCTTGGCCAAGGTCTGATACTATCTTATCAGGAGGCCGGGCGTGTTTTCCAGTAGACATGAGTTACAAAACAGATCGGCTAACTGGATTCGCTGAGTGCTGGTGGAACAAAGGAACAAAAAAAGTGTGCCCTGCTTGAAAGTGGCCAGGTCCACCACCATTCAGATCACCGACTTCCCTCGAAGGCTGGGACGGGAGACCGGTAATGAAGTCCATGGAGATCACCTTCCAGGGCCAAGGCCCTGGCAAAAGGAGCTGGAGGAAGTCGGACACACCTTCCCGCTAACGCTCTTTGCGCTCTTTTGGACATCAAGGCATGTAGGGCACCCTTTCACTTCATAGGCCTCCACATCTCCCCCCTCAAAAGCCTTCCACCAAAATTGCCTCTGGACCAAAATGCTACAAAGTTTTCACAAACCCAAAGTGACCTCATTGTCTTTACATCGCATAGAGAGCCCTGCTCCAAAAGCCAGAAAGGCGCTGGCGCTGTTGAAGAGTACATACAATCGCTCCCCTTCCACCAAAACTCCCCGGCTCCAGTAGGTCACCCCTTCATCCCGGTGGCGCTTCGAGTGCCCTTCCGCCTCGCAGGTGGATCTCTTCCATTGAAGGCGCGTGAGGACGGCCGGCTTCAGAGCTGGGGCTGGCCTTTCGACCTCAGTAAAGACGCACTGCCAAGCTCCAGCTGAGATGGCGAGAACACCGTCCCGACTGAGTAAGGGTCCCCAGGGAAGGGGATCCGGCAGTCAGACAAATGTATCAACCAGGCAATTTGGCCTTCCGGGGAGGAAATGCAGAGTGAACTTGAAGCGGGAGAAGAAGTCGGCCCAACGCGAGCTGCTTGGCAAGGATAGTTTCCTGCATCGGAGCAGGCACTCGCTAAGTCGCGGCGATCGGTCCACACCCTACCAAAAGGGAGGGTCAGCCTCCTTCCAGCCACAGTGCCGCCAGGCAGTCAGAGCACACTTGGATCGCCTCCCCACTCGCTGTCACCAACCGGCCCAATGGCTCGTAGCCCTGAAACTTAAGTGGGAAAGATAGCAGCTGGTGGGATACAGCCTCCCATCCTCCCTTCTGAAGTGGTAGGTCACTCTACAGTCTTTAATATCTGGTAGCGCCGACGCGTGAACAAACAAAATACCGGTTTGAACGGGTCTCCATGGCGCAAGAGGGGCCCGGTCGCAAGGCACCGCTGAGCACCCGGAATGCTGGGCTCACATTCAGTCGACTCAGCGGCAGCGGGGCCGAAGGGTCTTCTGCCGCCTCTGGCCCCTTCTCCCTCAGGCGCATAATAAATCGGTGAGCGGCAGCCAGTCGAGGCAAAGCCTTCAGGAATAAAGTCCCGGAGAAGTTAAGCGAAGCCTAGGAATGATTGTGGCTGGCGCAAATGCGGGGGCTCCGCTGGCATTGTAATCCACATCATTCACTCATCACCTGGTCCATTTCTAACCCTCCCGGCTGAGATCCCGCGTAGCCCAGAAGACCAGCCGCCTCCCCAAGGAAAGTCTCACTTGCACAGCTTCACTAACAGGTCATTGTCCAGGGAGCTTCGGGAGCACGCACAGTTGGGTGACGTGTTCCCTCCTCCCACTGGGAGTAAAAATTAACACATCGCCCAGATACAATTCACTCACCCCCCTGAACAGGAAAAGTCCTGTATAATTCCTCATTTATCAAACACATGAAAGTCCCTGGAGCGTCACTTAACCCGAACGGTAACACACGGTAAGCTTAATCGGGTTCCCAGCCTGCGTGTTGAAAGTCAGCCAGGTGCTTTCAGAGTCTCTTGGCGATTCTCACCCTGTAGTAGGCTTCCTCCAAGTAAGTCCAACTTAGTGAAAATCTTGCTCCTCACGTAAGCAAATCCAAGCAAGTCCTTTTGATTAGTGGGAGAGGGTACCGTTACTGGCGCAGAGCGCCAGTCCCGGTAGTCTGTAATAATCGCATGGAGCCATCCTTTTTCCGCATCGTAATAGTACAGGTCGCGGCAAAATCACTGGTCACCTGTTTTCATAAAAGCCCCCTGCCAAATTTTTTTTTGTCCAAAAAATTCCTGAAGCGCATGGGCTTGGACGGGCTCATGGGGTAAAGGCGGCTTTTCGTAGCTTGGCCCCAGGTAGTAACTTCGGGAGTTTTGCAGTCGGTCTTACTGGGCAAAGGGTAACTTGTCACACTCCGTCTCTTCAACACCTCCGAAGGTCCGTAGAACCAGGGGATGGCCGAGACGCCCAGCAGCTTCCCGCCCTTCTGCGTGGGGACTCCCTCACCACCTCTCGCGGGGGGGCCCAGACATATGGTCGCCGCAAGGGGACTGACAATCGAATAGAAGTTGGAGGACCAGGAGATCTCTGGATCGTGGTCTCGCAAACTAGGGCACCCCTGTGCACCAGAGAATATCGGCCACCTTCATGATGATGAACTGCCCTCGTCAGCCAATGTCCCACTGCATTGGATCAGGACCCGGCTCTGTACGTATGCTATCGTGGCTGGCGACTTTTTTCCCCCAATGTGGCCCCATCCATCTGCTCAAAACAGAATGGGCAGCCGCAGCGTGGAAGGGCCCGCCGCATTCTGCAACTGGTTTACAAGGGCGCTGGGCTGTATTGTATTGGTACAACCTTGAGCCTACAAGGGCTTCTGCGCCTGGTACACTAGCCGCCCCACAAGTCCTGATCTTCGACTTACAGTCACTGGGAGAAGGAATGGGCCGCTGGTTTCACTCACCGCCACTTTCGCGACTTCAAGAGGACCTGGCGTCACAGTATCAGGCCAGGTCAGCTGTCGCTTCGGGCCGAATTTCGCTACTGGAGTTGAGGCCGCCTGTCTTTCCCTCGAGTCAAGGTCACCGCTACAAGCACTTGCCATAAGCCCTGATCTTTGATCCTTGAAAGAGGATTTCCCGCTGGACGGAGCTGTCTTTATCATCACCACGCCACCCGCTGGAGCCCACCGGGAGTCCGGACTTCTTACCTGGCATGCTGCCCTTTGTGCCCTCACGCGCAATTCCAGGCACAGTCCCAGCGCCGCCACCACAAGCATTACAGAGCTTAATTCTTCGCCTCCCTTGCCACCGCGAAGTTGGGAAGTGCCCTCCAACCAGGGGCACGGGAAGGCCGACGGAAGTTTGTCCCGCTGTTTCAGTACCTGCACCCTCCCAGGCTTAATCTCCGCCCTGCACCACCACAGCGATGTACCACCCCGGGCTTAGGGTGGTTGGCTTCTCACGTCACCATGGCCCATTGTGCCACCTCTGGGTGAAGCTCCCTCTCTCGAAGAAAATGGACTTTCACCCGCTCAGGCTAGTTCCAGACCACTCCAGCCAGCTGTCGGAACTCTGAGACGCACTCACTCCACGGATCGGGACCCCCTGCCGATTTGCCGTAACCCCACCTGGCCTTCTCTTCTTCAAACGGATCCTCGAATCCGCCGCCGCGAGGGCCAACATGAAGTGGGGAAGGAATCCAGTTCGGGCGCTTCACTCCTGTAAAGTCCCACGTTACCAACTGGCAGCCGGGCCTCCAGGAGAGCCCCCCCACTTCATGTGTAACACCTGCTCCGGATCCTCATCCCCGTAGTCATGGCCACTGCATTCTTCCATGTGTGCCCCGACCTGCATTAGAAAGTAGGCCAGCCCATCGGCCCCATCAAAGCGAAGCCTTCACCAGCGCGCCTCTGCGGTAACCTGCGGCTATGTTGCAGGCCCGGGCGGACCTAGTGGTCCCTGCTGCCCAGGCTGCTCGGGTTGCTGTGGGAGCACGCACCGCTGGGCTGCTCTTCTCTCGGGCGGCGGGGCGGCGTGGGTCCTGGCTACCTTTCGCTCTGCCGCTTCTGTCGCGGGCCAAGAGAAGTTCCATGTTGCGTCAGAGGGAAGTGAATTCTCCTGTCGTGATCTGCCTCTCTCTCGGCCGCCAGGGCAACCGCTTTTTTGCATACTCTCAGGAGCTCCATGCCCTGCTCTCGTACTTGGGCCAGCGACAATTATCTGCCATAGCGCCGCTGGGTCCTGCACTCGGTAAAATGTCCTGATCTATGGGTTGTGTGAGCTAAGTGGACGCATCGCCGCTGTCTTGGCCCTCTGCCATACGGCCCCGAAGCCGAAGGGACCCATCGTAGGGCGATCCCACACTGTCCCCGCTGCTGGTGCCAAAAGTCGCTGCACCCGAGGGAGGTATCGTACCGTCGGGCATGAGGCGTCCTTCTCCTATCACCTGAATCTGTCGTGAGCAGGGTTCCTCGTCCTTGTCCGGGACCAGTCCCTTCCTTCCTTCAGAGTTCACCCGCGAGGGACCCGCTTTGTCGCTCCTTTTCCGGCCATGGATACGGGTATGGGGAGATCCAACTTAATGTCAGGCTCTCGAACGTGGAAATAAATAGAGAACCCGATGGGAAAGTCCAAAGCAGTTTATTTCTACAACGCTGTAGAGTAACAAAGAAAGTTGGACGCAAGCTTTCTGCTTAGATCCCGCCATTATATCCTTCAATTCTCCATTTGACTCCCACCAAATGGGCTTCAGAGAGAGAGCATGACATTTGCACTACAGAGCTTCAAGAGAGCTGGGAACGTTCGCACCTTCTCGCAGGAAGGCTGGCACCGGGAGATTGCCAGGGAGGGGAGGGGAAACCGGAAAGCATTTACATGAAACATTTGCAATCTCTACACAGCAAGACATCTAAACACTGACAGGCATGGCCTGACAGATGGCACCCATGATTTTTAACCCATTAGCCTGAACTCTCCAGTCATACCGATCCCAATCTTAATAATGCTGTGTGCGATTCATAAATGTTTGGCAGCTGATATTGACGGTCACATTGTTTACAATGTGACAGCACAAAGTATTTTTATCTTGCTGAACACTTTTTTTGTAAGCAGCAATTTAAATAACATGTTGTTGGCTTCTCATTCACCTCACATCTGCCCAAGGGCACTTTGACTCTTGACAACTTACACACCGAAAATCTTGTTAGCCACTATTAGTGCCTCTAGATTAAAATCTAGCAGCTGTGGTGGGATGGTGGGGGATGAGAATAACTTGGCACTGCGGGTTGACCAACCTTACAAGCAGGCCAGTAAAGGTGACAGACAGTAAATTGATGCGGCGAAAGAGGTCAACAGCACTACAGTGGCGGGTCTTTGCTAGTGAATACAGAAGGCTGTTTTGGGCAGGGTAGCCCATGTCCCCAGGCACACACCTTTCGGTCACGTAGGGGGGTGCTTGGTGCCATTCCTGCACCCGGCCTCTCCTGCAGTGTGGCAACCCACCCAGCACCAGCCAGCTCCCCCCATGCCAGAGTGCTGCTCGCTGATGCCAAGGCCAGGTCCAGCCTCTATGTGAGGAGGGGCAGCACTCTTTCTCTGCTGGGGATCCGGCAGCTAGTGTACTCAGGTAGCCTCCTCCCCCACACCTCCTGCACCTCGTCAAAGTTGCCTCCTTCTTCCCCGCTGGTCCCTCAGGGGTGGGGCTCGGAGGTGGGGGTGGAGGTGGCCTGCAGGGAGGCTGGGGGCAGCTTGGGGAGAATCAGACAGATGGCCTGCTGCTACAGTGCCCATCTGAGCCACCCCAAACCCCACACTGAGCCCCACCCCTGAGTGCAGGTGGGGGCACGGGTGCTGTCCCCGGGTGCCATTCCCCCTGATACACCACTGGTTTTGGAGGCCAGAGATGTATCAGGTAGTAAGTGATGTGAAAGATCTTATTCTACCTGAAACTGGAGAGCTGCTGCGACTCAGAGTAGACCAAACTGTCCCTGATAGACCAGTGGGCCTGATTCAGGGAAATGCGGCTTCGTGTGTACGAAGCTTCACGCGCAGACCCAGTGAGCATTCCTTGGCCAGGTACCTGAGCTCACCATCCTAAGACCCAGCCTTTTGCAGGCAAATCTTCGATCCTTCTTGTTCTGGACTCTGTCAAGATTGCTCATCATGATGGCGCTGAAGGTCATCCATGCTGGCCCCAGATAAGCGGAGGTGGAAGGTTCTTCTCTCAGCCCAACCAGGGTCGAATCCCCACTACCGTCTTAGCCTGGTTTCAGAACACAAACTAACCAGGTTTGAGGGACAACCTCCCCATTGCTTGCATGGCAAATTCCGTTTCTGGCACTCGTTCTCCCCATTAATTCATAGCTCCGGCAGGAATCCTTGGCTGGGTAAGTGGCATAGACCCCATTAACACGGTTCAGGGCTGATCCGAGGGGAGGGATGAGGGTTGAAACCCTGACTCATTGCCCGCCCTGGAGTATGATACAGAATTTGGGCAACCAATCAGCACTGCGATGCACACGCAGCCTTTCCTTGGTTTCTTATCAGCACTTTGCGATTGGCTAGCAGAAGTGGGGATGCAAACATTAAACATTCAAAATATGTAACTTTGAATTGTTCATGGTTTTGCACAGGTAACAATTAACTGCTCTTGCAAAGGTTAAACAGTTAAACGCTAAACTCTTTACCACGCTTCGGTTTTTTTTTTATCATACCTCTACAATGTACGCGTTTCTACAGTGGGAAAAGGTCCTACTTCATCAAAGGCACGCCAGCCAATCAGGGAGACCGCTAAGCGGAAGCTAGCCTGGTGAGTGGGGATGCTACAAGAGTTCTGCAACGAAGGTGTGTCTGCTGTGTGCTTTCGCACAAGGGAGGGAGAAACTCCGATGAAGAGGACACGGTTTCACAACGAACAGGTTTGGATCTGCCTGCACATTTCAAGTGGGGATTCGACCTTCGATGTCCTCCTTTATGCTCCAGTCTGTCACCCAGCAGAGAACCATGAAGGCGGCAACATGTTCTCTTGGCTCTTCAGCTCCTGTCCTGAACTGTCAGTTGGATCGGAAAGGTTTGGATCTTCAGCACAGAAATCTGCCCGCCCTCACATTTCTCAGCGATGGTTGTGAAGAGATGTGAGAAGTTGCCGCTGGTCAAAATCCCGGGAAGCTGAAGCGGCTGTGTCACAAAATAACACACGCAGGTCGATTCCGCACTTGCGTTATCGACCTAAGTTCGAGCTGCGTTCGATCTAAGTGTTCCACACAACCACTGGAATTGACATGGTTTTATACCAGCTTCGCCCTGTGTAACAGTCAAATTTCTGACTCCAGTTGGGAACTGCTACTTTTTCAGGGAACCACGCTCAAACTCAGCTTGATTCCAGTAAAGTGCGGAATCTCTGGCGCCAGGAGTCCCCCATTCAGCCAATCACAGCTGAATGTTTTGGGCATGTGTACAGCTGGCCAATCAAAAAATGCCACCTTCGTCCCTCCATTCCTGGGGCAGTTTTTTATAACGTGTGTGGGGATAGACGGAACAGTAGGCAATCGGAACAGAGCGGCAAAGCAGCACAGAATGATTCCGCCCTATGAGCTGGGATCGAGCTGGTTGCAGTGGGGAACAACAATGGCTTTGACCTAGGTTAGTACCCTTCTCAGGGAACTGGGTCGAACCTATTTTACTCGTGTGCGGAATCGCCCACAAACCCTGGCAGATGTTGCCACGGATGGGTTGGGTGTGGTACATATACTTAGCACTGCAGACTGCAGCAGACACATTTGAAGAATAAGCTGGGGTTGTTCTTCCTGCAGTGGAAGCCCCTTGTACCAGACAGGATGGGGGCTTTGTTGTTTCTGTGCCTGAAGATCTGAGTGGAGCAGGAGGAGAACAGGAACAAGCAAAGGTCCAAATGACTGGAAAAGCTTCCTAGGAGATTCTAATGAGAATTTTTTCCCAATTCACAACAGACAGGATATTATTTGCATGGATACAGTAACAACTGATTTACAAACGCCACATCCTTGGATACTGCTTTATGCAGATATGGCTCTTGCTAACCGATCGCGCGCAACTCTTCAACAACAATCACATGAGTGGAACAATAGATTAACTAGGTGTCAAACTCACAGCCCTCCAGATGTTATGGACTATAGTTCCCATCATCCCCTGCCAGCATCATGCTGGCAGGGGATAATGGGAGCTGTAGTCTGTGACATCTGAGGGTCATGAAGTTTGACACACCTTTACTAGCTGATTGTGGATTCACGGGCTCAATTTACAAAAAAACAGCATTGGTTTCGGTCGTGGCCCTCAAACAGATGGAACAATCCAAATTGATGGCCAGGACTTGAAGGAGACCTCTCAACTTAAATATCTTGGATTCCTGGTCTCAGCAGATGGGGACACCCTACCACCGTGGTGGAGAACCTTTGGCACTCCAGATGTTATGGACTACAATTCCCATCAGCCCCTGCCAGCATGGCCAATTGGCCATGCTGGAAGGGACTGATGGGAATTGTAGTCCATAACATCTGGAGTGCCAAAGGTTCGCCACCACTGCCCTACCAGATGCTCGATCTAGAGTTAATGCAGCATGGATGAAGTGGGGCCAACCACTCCAAAGCCTCCATTTTCTCCAGAGCAGCTGATCACTTTAGTCTGGAGATGACTAAATTCCGGGGGATTTAGAGGCCTTTGCTGGGAGTTGTCAACTCCACCTCCTTCCCTTGCTTGGCAGCCCCGACAGCCTCTTGTCCTGCTTTCTTCTCTCCTTCCCACCCATCAGCCAACCTACTTTTGTCTGCCTATTTGCACCTTTCCCTCCTTCCCTCCCCTTGGACAGCCTCTTTCCAAGAAAAGTCTGGCTAGCCCCACGTCAGCCAGATGAGCCAGGCAGTGACTGAGATGGGGGGCTTGTTCCCAGTGAGATCTAGCAGCATCAGCAGCACTGCCCTGCCTCGGTCCAGCTGCAAAAGGAGCTTCTGTGTGACGGCAACCAGCACCGCTTCCGTCCCACAGCCAGGACAGAACGGATGTGTCATCCAGAAATACCTGCAGCTGATCTGCCAATGGCCTCTCAACTACCTTGCCCAGAGACGATAAATTAGAAACAGAGCTGTAGTTGGCTGGATCCAAAGGCTGGTCAGGGAAATGGCATTTTAACATAAACACAGGGTGCCATCTCCCCCGCCCCCGGAACAACATGGGAGCTGCTGGAGAAGGAGAGGTGGGCTGTATAAACCCTCTCTTCAAAGGGCAGACATGGCAGGATCAAACCAGAAATGGGCTGATCAGGACACCCCCTTAAATACGCCATTGCTTAACACACACACAGGCCCTTTCCACACGGGCCAAAAACAGCAGCCTGGGGACAGCAAAAACGCCGTCCCCAGGGAGCTGTTTGCAAGGGGGCGCGGCTGCGAAGCCCTCGTTCCTCCCTGCACACCCTCGCTCCTCCCCAGCGGCGCAAAGCCACTGTTTCCCAACCTCGCTCCCCGAGCGAGGTTTTTGGGAAACAGCGGCTTCCAACCGCTGCCGTGCGAACGACAGCGGCTGGAAGGTGCCATCCCTCCCCTCTTTCCCAATCGACCTACCTTCCCTGCGACCGTCTGGCGCATCGCTGAGGCCTGGGGACACCCCCCCCGCCCTGCGACTCTGGAGCAGTCATGCAGGGCAGGGGGGCATGTCCCCTGGCCTCAGCGACACGCCAGACAGTTGCAGGGAAGGTAGGTCGATCGGGCGACGGCGCAGCGCGGTGCCATCTTCCCGGTAGTTTCCGGAACCATTTGTGCGAACGGTCCTGGGGGGGTTGGATCGGCGTCATGTACGCCGAAATGACCCTCAGCGTGGCCGTGCAGCAATGGCCACAGAGAATGAGAGAGAGAGAGAGAGAGAGAGAGAGAGAGAGAGAGAGCAGGGTAGAAGCCAAAGAAGCCACATTTAAGGTGGAAGCTCAGATTGCATTTCAGTATCCAAGGAGGGCATCTTCCCCTTCATTCCCCTGGCTGATGCATGAACAAGAGCCCTTTGGGCTGCCTTGGTCGATACTTCTTCTCCCATCAAGCCTAGCAAGAAAAGCTGGTTCTTTCCATTAAGTAGGAATTGCTTCAGCCGGGGGCTGGCTAAACTGTCTGAATTCCTCCTGAATAATGCAGGATGTGTTTAAACTTCTACAGATGTCTTCCTTGACCAAGAATTTTCCCTAATGGCTACAATTACAGGGTGAGAACATACTACTTGATCAGCCGTTTAAATATTTATATTTCATTTCCCTGAATTGATATGGTGCTTCATATTCTGCCTTGTGGACATAGAAGATATCTTACATGTGAAACTAGGAGTTCTGAATCTGTCAAATTGTTCTGGCTTTTTTAATGCACATCCATGATTTCCAGCACCTTTTTGTTCTTGGGCAAGGAAATGCCTTAGCAGCCCTAGTCCAAAAAGGCATCCATGTTAATTTTTTTTGTTTTTAAACTGTTTTATTTTGTATTTTAATTGAAAATGTTTTTAGTGATTACTGCAAGCTGCCTTAAACTACATGGAAGATCAGCATTTTTTTAAAATTTAAAACCCAATTTAAATGATGGGTGGGTGGGTGGGTGGGTGGATGGGTAGGTAGGTAGGTAAGTAGGTAAGTAGGTAGGTAGGTTCTGGGTGGAATTCCAAATTAGGTTCAAGGTTCTGGTGCTTACATTTTAATACCTAAATGGCCGGGGGTCATCCTATCTGTGGGACCGCCTCTGAAGTGAGGCAGCACAGTGCTTTTCCCACCAACTGGTGGGGAAATGATGTTTTTGAAACTCACTAGATGAGTGAGTTTTTCTAAAAACACCATTTTGCACCCGGTGCTGAGCGAATGGCACGGGGTGGGAGGTGCTACTTTTAGGCACGTTCATTTTTCTTGTCAACTTACCTTCTCTCCCCGCGCACTTCCACAGGGATGAGGGAACACACCTCCTGCACCTGAGGCGTGGCCATGGCCACGGGAATGAGTCCCCTCGTCCCTGAAGAGCTGCGCAGGGAAGAGAAGGTAAGTTTAAAAACACCGCAGACACGCCTCCATGCGAAGGCACCTCCACAATCCGTAGCAGCTCTGGGGCTACCTGCACAGAAGCATGTGAACAGCCCCAGGGCTGCACCGGGGTCATTTACCCTGGTGTTCAGCCGCTTCCCTGGCCCATGTGGAGTGGAGCTCCTGTCTGATGAGATCTGCGGCCTGCGGGATGCAACTGCACAGGGCCTATAAGGCGAGGCTGTTCTGCTGGGCTTACAGCTGAGGCAGCTGTTGGATTTGACAGCTTTGCATGTAGCAGCAGCACAGAATTCTGGGAGATCTCAGCAAATATTCTAAAAGTGACAGTTGGAAACAGTTAGCTCTCTGTGTCTCTGCCGAGGAAAGATGTTGTTAAGTGTCCTGTTAACCAAAGCTGTGTAAAAAGCCTCCAACTGAAAGTTAAATATTGTAAACGATACTTGTTATGGTAACCAAACTGTAACAAAACGATGAACTGTGAATGTATCGATGAATAAGGGATACTATGTTTATATGTATATAGTCTCTTTCTCAGTAAAAGTAAAGTTCTTTTGTTTATGATTTCTGAGGTAAAAAGGCTGGTCTTTACCAAGAGGACTGTTCTTATCATAAAGTGGTGCACAAAGCTACATTCTGCTCATTACTCTGCTTACAGGATTATATATATTAATATACCTGTTGACCTACAGCAGCAACAGTGTAATTAATAATTTCCACCAACTTTGGCCTCCCTCCTCTCTATTCCCACCTACTGTTACTGTGGCCGTTTCCGCACGAATGCGGAAGCGGCCGGGTCGGCGTTTCCGACACCGACCCGACGACGCTGGGACCGTCTGCACGGACGGTCCTGGAAAGAGCCGGGCAGCCGTAGGCCTTGGCCTTGACCCGACCAACATGTCCAGACCTCCAGTGCGTCGCCGAGGCCTGAGGACACATACCCCCTACCCTAACTGGCGCCTGCTCAGCGGCGCCGGCGGGCCTGGGACACCGCCTCCCCGCGCTGCCTGCTCCAGCGGCTTAGGGCAGGGGGGCGTGGCCCCAGGCCTCGGTGACGTGCCGGCACCGAGGACAAGGTAAGTGCGCTGGAGTGTGAGGAGGGTGGGGGAGGCGTCTCGGCAGCTGCTGTTCACCTTTCGGCAGCGGCTTCGAGGCAGCGAACTTCCCCAACAAGAGCTTCCCAGCGCTCTGGGGAAACACCGGCCTCAGCGGCAGTCGGCGGCCGGCGGTACACGGGCTTGCTGTTCATGCAGCTGTGCCCCCTGTGTGAATGGCGGCCTGGGGACGGTGTTTTTGCCGTCTCCAGGCCGTCATTAAATGCCCATGCGGAAATGGTCTGTTATTTCCATTACACTAAGATTTGCATTATTACCTGTTTTAGTTTTTGGATCTATCCTGTTTACATTTTAGAATGACTGCATCTTTGTATTTATTGTATGTATTAAGACTGTATTTACTACCATATATTTATTGTCTATTATACGATAGAAGCTGCCCTGGGCCCATTAGGGGAAGAGCAGCATACAAATATAATAAATAAAATTCCCCCTCAACCTTTCATGGGATTCATCTGCCTAAATCCAGGGTTAATGGTTGGTCATAACTGTTTTAAAGGGAGGGCACTGGGAAGGAAAGGGCCAAAGCAGCCAGAGGGCCAGTCTTCTAAAACCGTGGAGTGGGGAGGATTCAAGGTTAAGCTATCAAAAAAAGCAGTATTTTTTCTTTCTCAGGTTTTTTTCCTTAGTACCAAAGCAGCAATATTATCAGCAAGGGCCATTTTCTTTTCATGTTTAATTGTTTAGAGCAGGGGTCTTCAAACTATGGCCCTCCAGATGTTCATGGACTACAATTCCCATCAGCCCCTGCCAACATGGCCAAGTGGCAGGGCTGATGGGAATTGTAGTTCATGAACATCTGGGGGGGCATAGTTTGAAGACCCCTGGTTTAGAACAACAGTACTTAGCTAGCAGATCCCACAAGGTGATCAAAAATTGTGGGGCTCATGAGGAACAATCTCACATGGAGTGAAACTTGAGCGTGAGGCAGGAGTTGAAACTTACAAGAGACTCTGCTGCATTTGTAACCCCTGGAATTGAGAGGAAGGGAGAAATCCAGCTGGAGTCCCACAGTTTCACCTGTCTCAGATTTGGTGTTTTCTATGGCCCTTTCAGCACGGGCCATTTATCCCAGCAGGTAGCCAGCCCCCGGGACTACCCCAGGCTGTTCGAACGCGAGGCTGCAGCAGATTGTTGCCACGGCTTTGCATGGATCCACGGCTGCCACCTGCACCCCGCCTCCCCACACCCCAGGGACCCTTCCCACAGCCACCCACGCCAGATTATTTAGAATTTGGAGATCTACCCCAAAACAAATTAGTTTTCCAATGCCTCATTAGTGTATCCCATCGAGGCATATTATAAGAATGTGAGAGAAATAATTATTCATAACATATGGAGATACTTATTTATTTAGTAGATTTCGATCTCGCCCTTCAAATACATCTCAGGGTGGGTGATAAACTCTGAAAGAGAAATCAAGTCTTGACAAAAGATTAAGGATAAAAGCAAAAAAAAATTCAGTGGTTGCTACATTTTCAATGTTCAAGATTTAAAAAGACATCCTCGCAGCAAGAGGGAGTTGACTGAATTTGAAGGGGTAATCATACAGCAAAAATACCATTTGTTAGGAGGTATTTATGAGCTATTATTTCAGTTTGACACAGAAACAGTACAAGCTAAAATATGAATTGTTTGATGAATGCAAAATTTCTCAGGTTTTTTCTCCTTAATTGTTTAGAACAACAGTACTTAACTAGCAGATACCACAAGATATATCTCTAACAGTGGGACACCTTATGGACAAAAGATGTAAAATTTACAGCCAACCAAACATTATAAGTAAATTAGAACAAGAGGTTGGACCAGTGGTATATTGCTCCAAAAATATCAAGCAGTTGGACAAAGAAATATAAAAGGAAATGTGGGAAGTGAGAAGCAGTATGGGGCAGTCTTTATTGTAGGTGGTGGACATGCAAAAAAGACAAAACGTATTGGAAAGAAATACATGCCCAAATCCGGAACATTAAAAAAATTAAACTTGCTATGGAAGCCAAGTAATTGATTGATTTGACTTATTAGGCTTGTATGTTGCCCTTCCCCTGGCGGACTCACAGCCACTGCCAACATAAAACATACACAATAGACACAATAAACATAAGTATAATAAAAGGTCAACTAAATTGATCAACAGAGGGCAGCTAAAACATTCCAGCAACAAATATGACAATTCTCTCTAAGGCAAAAATGCCAAAATGTGGCAAGGGAGGGCAGGGGCGGAGTGAGGAGGTACTGGACCTGGGGCACACGCACACCTTGTGCCCTGACACACCCCTAACTGCCCCCGCCCTGCCCCTCCACGCCCCTGCACTGGCGCATGCCCGGAGCAACACGCCCCTTCCCTGTTGGCGCTACGCCACTGGGGGTGGGGCATGGTGGTGGTGTTGCAATCAAAGGATGGAACGGATGGAAAAAAGGAACAGAAGAGGGAGGCCATTAACATGATGTACACCTGTGGCTGCCTCAGCTGGTAGGACAGTGCTGTCTGATGGGCCCTTGTGGAATTGCAACAGATCTTGCAGGGTCCAGGTCTCACTGGGCAGAGCAGTCCACCAGGGTGGGGCCAGGTTTGAGACTCACTTGTCTGAGAATGCTACTAAGCATTCTGCTAAAAAAGAATATCCCAGAGACTGTTGTATGTTGTGGTGTTGTGGTTACCCCATACGTCCCAACTCGACCTCTGTGTTCGGCAGAGGCCAACTTACTGGAGATCCCTGCCCCCTCAATGATGCGGCTGGCCTCCACTCGGGCCAGGGCCTTTACGGCTCTGGCCCCTGCCTGGTGGAACACTCTCCCTCCAGCTGTCCGGGCCCTGCGGGACCTTGGTGATTTCCTCAGGGCCTGTAAGACTGAGTTGTTCCACCGGGCCTTTGGAGATACCAGCCACTGAGTTGCGCCGCCCCCCCCCCCCAGTTCATGGGTCCCTCATATCATTGGGACCCATTATTGAGACCTATAAGTCCTAACACCATCAGGACCCACTGCCTCTCTCTCCTTCTTTAGGAGGATTCTGTTTAGGTGGGATGCCATCTTAGGACAACTGCTGTTTTTATTATATTTATGGAAGCTTTTATGATTTTATGTATGGTTTTATGTTGTACACCGCCCAGAGCCCTTTGGGGATGGGGCGGTATATTAAGTTAAATAAATATAACAACAACAACGCCGACGCTGCCGACGCCGACGATGATGATGGCAATTAGGTGCTAGGACCACGGAGCATGGCAAGATATTTCCAGGAAGCACAGCCGTCACATTAGGGTGGGAAATTAAGGAGGTGCTCTTGGCATGCATCTTGCAAGGGAGAGGAATGAGAAGAGAACGCAGCTGGAGTATAGCTGTAAATGAGTCGAACCAGGATGTCACAGCAGCCAATTGCTACCGCTCACCAAAGCGTTTCGCAGCCTTGAGATAGGGCCAGCCGCTGCGTCAGTGCTATATCATTGCATTTAAGTCAGTAATGACTTCTTCATAAACTTAATACGATCTTTGATGTAAATATGTGGGGTGGGAATCTGTGGCTCAGAGGTTGATGTTGGTATGAAGTGTTAGGGTCTGTTACTCCAGGCAATAACTGAGGAAAGGCTCAAGAGCTTTATTGAACTGTGTCAGGACCTTAGCTGTAGAAAACCAGAGCTGGGGGCTCAAGCTTTCCAGCTAGCATATATCTCCAGTTTTCCCTCTTCTGGTGGTTCCCCCTCACACTTGTTCCCCCCCAATGGGCGGCCACTCCACCACGACCCAATTTTTTTGGACCAGGACATTGGTGCCTGCAGGGGGTGCATTTTTAGACATATCAGCACCAAGATTTCAGCTTATGATCAGGAGACTGTCCTTATGCTACCCCCCAAGGTTTGGTCCAAGGAGTCCAAAGTTATGGACTCCCAAAGGGGGTGCCCCATCCCCCATTGTTTCCAATGGGAGCTAATAGGAGATGGGGGCTACAGTTTTGAGGGTCTAAAAACTGCGCCCCCTGCAGGCCAAAAATGGAAAACCACTAAAAATACTCAAAAACGAACCCTGCATTTTGATGCCCCTCACAAGGCAGTGACCTGGGCAGCTGCCCACCTTGCCCAATGGGCATTACGCCCCTGGTTTGCTCCATTTACTATACCACCCACCCCTGAAGGAAGATGCATGTTTCTCTAGTTACAAGCAGCGATTTAAACTAGATGGCCCTTTGTTTGTTTGTTTGTTTGCTCCATTTACTATACCACCCACCCCTGAAGGTATATTTGGTATATAATCCTGCCAAGCAAAGTAACGGGGCAGAAATGTGGATTGTGCGGCACATCAAATTAGAATAGTTTATCTGTCAAAAGACCAGCTGTTTTTACCTCAGGAGTTCATAAAAACATAAGCAGAACTTTACTTAAACTGAGAGAGAAAACATACAGTATACACATTAACAAAGTATCACAAATACTGGTTACATGCACGGCTCATGGTTTGTTGCAGTTTGGTTGTGTTACAATATCTTTTAGGTCTATAGTCAGAGCACATTTCTATATCATTTGGTTTACAACAGTATACAGAGGACAGAGCACATCTTGTCTCTTAGTTAGTCAGTCAGGGAGTCTCCTAGTGTGTGGTGAGGGAACAGAACACTACCAACGGATTTTAACTGTCACCTTTCGAATGTTCGTGCAGCTTCCCAGAATTCCCTGCTGCTTCTGCTGCTGCTGCATGCAAGCATGGCTGGAAATTCCAACAGATAACAGCAACTGGAGTTGTGACCTTGGCACCAGCCCTGCTTTGTCAGGCCAGGCAGGAGCCAGGCCTGACATGAAGGAAGTCCCAGGTTCAGTTCTTGGCAACGGCAGGTGGATGATCATAGGCATCAGGGACGGTTGCCAATCTCCAGGTGGGATCTGGAGATCCCCTGGAATTACAACTGATCTCCAAAGGACTGATCAGTTCCCCTGCAGGAAATGGCTGCTTTGCGGGAGGAGGGGTATATTCCATAGTAACACATCTCCACTGATGCCATGCCTTTCTCCAAAGCCCACCATCTCCGGGCTCCATCCCCCAAATCTTGAGGAATTTCCTAGCCAGAGTTGGCAACCCTACCTGCCTGAAGCCCTGGAAAGCCACTGCCCAACACAGTGCTCAGCTCAATGGACCAATAGCTGACTCTTAAAGCATGATGTTGTCAAGATCTATTGAACCCCACAGTAACCAGACTCTTGAATTCAGAAACTGGTTTATTGTCAGGATGCCACGAACAGCATCAAGCTGACTTTGCTGGAACTGAATTCCACTACAGCATTCTTCTATAATTACTAATCATGATAGATATGCGGGTGGTTGGACTTGGTGGCCCTTTGGGTCTCTTCCTGTCAGGCCCATGCCTGTCAGGCCCATGCCTGTCAGGCCCATGCCTGTCAGTGTCTTGCTGGGTAGAGATTGCAAATGTTTCCTGTAAATGCTTTCCGGTTTCCCCCTCCCCTCCCTGGCAATTTCCCGGCGCCAGCCCTCCTGCGAGAAGGTGCGAACGTGCCCAGGTCTCTTGAAGCTCTGTAGTGCAAATGTCATGCTCTCTCTCTGAAGCCCATTTGGTGGGAGTCAAATGGGGGGGGGGAATTGAAGGATATAATTGCAGGATCTAAGCAGAAAGCTTAGATTCAGCTTTCTTTGTTACTCTACGCGTTGTAGAAATAAACTGCTTTGGGACTTTCCTACGGTCTCTGTTATTTCCACGTTCGAGAGCCTGACACTTCCAGCTCTATGATTCTACCAAGGGCAGTTTATCTCAGTTGCTAGCCTGCATGGTGTCAGGAACATGCCTGTCAGTATCTTGATGTCTTGCTGTGTGTGATTTGCAATTGTTTTCCTGTTTCCCTCTTCCCTTCCTAGCAATCTCCTGGCGCCAGCCCATCTTCAAAGAGGTGTGAAAGGTTCCCAGGTCCTTTGTAGCTTTGTAGTAGAAACTGTAGCGGACATTTGGTGTGGAGCGAAACGGGGGGGGGGGGGATTAAAGGATATAAGTCCGGGATCTGAGCTCTCTAGCTCAGATCCCGCTTTACATTGTTACTCTTCGTATCACCTGGAATAAACTGCTTTTGGACTTTCCTACGGTCTTTGTTATTTCCATATTTGAGAGTCTGACACATGGGTGGGATGATGCTGTTGCAATCGTCGTCTCTGTGGGCTTCCTCGGGACAGCAGATTGGCCACTGTGGGCACAGGATGCTGGTCTAGATGGGTCGTTGGTGTGATCCATCAGGGCTCTTCTTATGTGTGTCTGTTCTCTGTCTCACCCAACCTGTTTTTATCCAGTTCCTTGAATTGTGACCATTTCCATAAATCTGACAGTTGTGGAGACAAAACACTTGGGCAGGACTGGCCATTGTCTGAAAGTGGAACAGCGACAGGCCAGGCCTTGTAACATCATTAGGTCTCCATGACAGATCTCCTGACTGGTGAATTTGTAATGGAAAAGAACACAAGAGGACTCTTTGTCACCAAATAATTGCCTTTTACAGTCATACCTTTATGAGAATGAAGCTGACACCCAGCCAGTGGATCGTGTATCTTCGAGACTTTCGACATACTTTCATAATGGCATAGTTAGGCTTTGGGCTGCAGACTTTGGCCATATAAGGATGGTGGGTCTGAGTTTGCTCCCTCTTTCTCTCTCTGCTTCCCTCTCTTCTTTTTTTTGCCTTTTAAGACCTTCAAAACAGCCCACATCTGACCTTAACTTGACCTGCAGCACTTGAAAATAATGGACATCTGCATAAACAGTGGCCTGGATTTTATGCGCAGATTAACAACTTGTTTGAAAAGTTTATTGGAAACATGTAACCTCCATCCATCCTCTTGCACTGAGCAATGATCCCATTGGATCTCCGTCCTGTACAGCAGGGACAGCATTAGGACAACCGACGGGCTTCGCTGAGATACAAACTCAGACTGAGAGTCCCCCGTGACCCGAAAGGGGCTCGTGTACATCTACAACTGTGACATGACCTGCAATAGACAGCCGTCAGGATCCTCTGGCTGGGAGGAGGCTCCATTTCAAGAGGCAGCCAATCGGCTCGCGACAAATAGGGCTGGCAACTCCAGGATGGGAAATATCTGGAGATTTGGGGATGAAGCCTGGAGAAAGTGAGATTTGGGCAACTCTACAAAACAGCCGTTTTCATCAGGGGAATGGATCTCTGTCGTCTGGAGATCCCCAGGCCCCGCCTGGAAGTTGGCAGCCTTAAATAAGCCAGCGTAGGCGCAGAAGAAAGAGAAAGTCAGAGCAAGTAGTAGCAAGTCAGAGCAAGTGGTAGAAAGTCAGAGAGAGACAGAGAAAAGGGTTTTGGATTCAACAAGAAAGGTTATTTCTTCTTTCCCTCCATTATTTTTCCTGTAATGGAGAGATGGCAACCATAATGCAGCTGACTTGACCAAAGAAATCATGCAGGCCTTAAACCTATTCTTTTCTATTGCTAGCTTAGCATAATAACTCCAAAAAATGCCCCTTTGTTCACAATTATGCAAAATGTGCAAAACTGAACTGTTTTCAAGATCCTGTTGTACCCAAAAGATACCTTAAAAAGTTGCCCTTTTCTGAGACAGTAGAAAGGTCTATGGGAAAGCTTAGGCTCTTTGTCTGAGAAATAGGACAACTAGAAACATTAATGATAAGAGAAAACAAGGGTTCTTGGTTCACATAACGTCAAAAAGTGTAATGTTGACGTCTTCCAATGGGGATTCTGGACAACTCCAAAGGGCTGTGGGAACAGGGAAAATCTCCACCTTTTGTGTGATTGATTGATGATGTTGGCATTTGGGGGTGTATTCTTTGCTGCCATTTTAATGTAGCTTGTCATTAATACTATAAAAGTGAGAACACATCGCCATTTTAGGGTGGCTCCCCTGATTATTGTCTTTGCCCGCAGTTGGCTGAATAAAAACTCTGATTTTATTCTGTATCGGCTTGAACTTCTTTGAGCTTCTTTATTTTAATTCGTTACTCCGTTGTAACACCAGGCCTGGCCTCCATATTCATTCACACTGTGCCCATAAACGGGAGCAGAATGTTCCAGGGTTAAAAAAGAACAAGAAAGCTTTGCTTGTGCGCATTTGGAGGTGGATTGTTTTGCCCTGGCTTCACATGGCTCTTATCGTGTGGTTGTCCAACTTGATGCCACAGAAACAGAGTGCTGGGGAGAAAGCAGCAATTGCTAAGTGAATGCAGAACTTGCTTTGCACAGTTGAGTCCTGTCCCTGCTGCTTCACACCAAGGTCGATTCCGCACTTGTGTTATTGACCTAAGTTTGAGCTGCGTTCGACCTAAGTGCTCCGCACAACCACTGGGATCGACGTGGTTTTGTACCAGCTTCGCCCCGTGTAACGGTCAAATTTCCGACTCCAGTTGGGAACTACTACTTTTTCAGGGAACCACGCTCGAACTCAGCTCGATTCCAGTAAAGCGCGGAATCTCTGGTGCCAGGAGTCCCCCATTCAGCCAATCACAGCTGAGTGTTTCGGGCATGTGTACAGCTGGCCAATCAAAAAACGCCACCTTCGTCCCTCCATTCCTGTGGCAGTTTTTTTTATAACGTTTGTGGGGATAGATGGAACATGGCTGTAGAACAGCAGCCAATCGGAATGGAGCGGCAAAGAGGCACAGGATGATTCCGCCCTCCAAGCTGGGATCAAGCTGGTTGCAGTGGGGAACAGCAATGGCTTCGACCTAGGTCAGAACCCTTCTCAGGGAGCTGGGTCGAACCTATTTTACTCATGTGCGGAATCACCCCAAGAAAGGAAATAGAAGCCCCAGAAGCATATCAGGAGGAAACGACGCCTAGGGACAACACCTGCTCCAGGCGCCCCCACGCCAGTGGTGGGATTCAAATAATTTAACAACCGGTTCCAGTGGTGGGATGCAAATAATTTAACAACTGGTTGTGGTGGGTTTTCCGGGCTGTGTGGTCGTGGTCTGGTAGATCTTGTTCCTAACGTTTCGCCTGCATCTGTGGCTGGCATCTTCAGAGGTGTATCGCAGAGAAAAGTTGTTAGGAGCAAGATCTACCAGACCACGGTCACACAGCCCGGAAAACCCACCACAACCAGTTGAATCCGGCTGTGAAAGCCTTCGACAATACATAACAACTGGTTGTTTACAAGCACCATTTTACAACCAGTTCTACCGAAGTGGTGCGAACCTGCTGAATCCTACCACTGCCCCACGCCCCCCACGCCCCTGTGAGGGGTCAGGAGAGCAAAGTGGGTAAAGAGTGTTAGTTGCGGGAAAACAGAGGAGTCCGTAGCCTCCACCTCTGTACTCACTTGCTGTCAGGATGGAGCCTGTCAGTGACGGATGGCAGGCAGAGCAGGAGGAGGGGGATTACCATTCCTTGATACTGTGCGAAGGTCCGGTGTCTTCCCCTCGCCACCCCAGGACATCCCGGACACAGATCTTATCACAGGAAAGTGTGAACTGTTCCCAGGCTCGCAATGCTTTGTAATAAATGCTTTGTAGTTTGTAGGGGGACAGGAGGAGCCGTTTGGCTCAGTGGGAGGGAGCAACGGGATATAGGTGGTGGGTTTGCGCGGGAATCGCCCAGATTCTTCTTTGACAGTGTGACCTGCGCTCTGAAATAAAGGTTTTGGAATAGATCTACAGTGTCCGTGATTTCCAGATCCGAGGTTTGACACTCGCCAGTAGAAGAATCATAATACCTCTCAGCCAGTGGTGGGATTCAACAGGTTCGGCAGAACCGGTTGTTAAAATGGTGCTTGTAAACAACCTGTTGTTCAATTATTTGAATCCCGCCACCGGAACTGGTTGTTAAATTATTTGAATCCCACCACTGCTCAGCCAAATGGCCTGGGGCCATGGCCCAGAGGGTGAGCATCTGCCTGGCATGCCGAACGTCCCGGGTTCAATTCCCAGCAGCATCTCCAGTTTAGAAGGATCCCGTAGTAGGTGATGTGAAAGATCTCGGCCTGAGACCTTGGAGAGCCCCTGGCAGTCCAAGCGTAACCCCCATGCTCAGAATGGGTTGACCCAGAAAGGGGTGGACTCAAAGCAGCAGAAGGCTGCAGAGCTCTTTGGAGGAGACAAGGCTACCAGACTCGGACCTTGATTTCTATAAGCCCTTAACACCTTGTTAAGGTAACTGCAATGTTGTTGGGAACTACTGGGAAGGTGGTAGTTTCTTTTTGCTATGTTGTAAATGTTGGAGTTTATTGTTTCAGGGCTTCTTTTTGTGGTTGTAATGGGTGAGAGTTCTCCTGGAAACCTTCATCATGTTGAATCCTGTTCACCAAGCCCTTGGAGTCTTCAGGAGCCAACCCACTTGCAAAGAAGAATTGGACTTGGCAGTATCAGTAGACTGTAAATATAAGGACTTGAAAATGCAACCTGAACAGGACCTTGAAGTGTGATGTTAAATGTTGATGTTATATGTTATATGTTAAGAAAGTAAACCATATTGTTTTTTTTAAATTTGTTGTTGCAAACTCATTCCAAGTTCTGCCCCACAGAACCCACAAGCTGAGGTTACACAAGCAGACAAGACTAACCTTGGTGGGCCGAGGGTCTGGTTCTGTCTCAGGCAACTTCCTGTGTTCAAATGGCCGTTTCCTCCCTCCACTCACAATTTATTCTCTGGATCAGGAGGAAGGAGCAGAGAGGTCAGTCACTGTCAGCAGTTTTGGCCCTCTATTGATTTTGTTACCACAGGTGTGGGGTACAGACCCAGAGGCTAACAAGCCAGACCGACAACAAAATAAAATTAAAGAAATAATTTTATTCAACCCAACGAGGGCTTCGCTAGCATCAGGAGAGTTGTGCCCCAATGGTCAAAACCAAGGGCTTATAAAGGGTAAAGACAGAAAACATCAAAAGAGGAATGACCAATATATGCGAATAGAGTTACAACATAAGTAACACAATTAAGTCATCAATATGCCAGGAGATGGTCTTAATGTTCTCAAAACATTCCAAGATTTAGATCCGCAGTTGACTTGTATCAACATATTTCACACTATTGACATCCTGTTCCGAGGATGTTTCTACCTTCTTATCTGAATGTGCCTTTATGACCATGACTCTCACAATACTAGAACCTCTCACAATACTAGAACCAGGGGGCATCCATTGAAAATGCTGGGGGGAAGAATGAGGACTAATAAAAGGAAACACTTCTTCACGCAACGCGTGATTGGTGTTTGGAATATGCTGCCACAGGAGGGGGTGATGGCCACTAACCTGGATAGCTTTAAAAAGGGCTTGGAGAGATTTATGGAGGAGAAGTCGATCTCTGGCTACCAATCTAGATCCTCCTTGATCTCAGATTGCAAATGCCTTAGCAGACCAGGTGCTCAGGAGCAGCAGCTGCAGAAGGCCCTTGCTTTCACATCCTGCACGTGAGCTCCCCAAGGCACCTGGTGGGCCACTGCGAGTAGCAGAGTGCTGGACTAGATGGACTCTGGTCTGATCCAGCAGGCTAGTTCTTATGTTCTTATGTTCTTCTTATATATGTGTATGTGTATATGTGTGTGTGTGTATGTATGTATGTATGTATGTATTGGAGTAGCTTATAACAGTTGGTATTAGAACTCAAGGAAGTCAATCCTGGAATGTAGCAGAAGCCAACACCCAGGAAATCCCATCATCACTAACAACAAAAGGACCTTTTGACTTACTGCAGTTTGACAACTGCAGTTTGAGTGACTTTGACAACTGCAGTTTGAGAGGGAAGAGCCACCGCCGTAAGAACGGATCCCAGTAGTATCCTATAGGCTCCCACGAGAGCAGTGGAATTCTACTCACAGATGACAGTAGCCAGACTCTTGGATTCAGAAATTAGTTTATTGACAGGATATACGAACAGCATGCAAGCAGGCTTTCGCTGGAACTGAGTTAATGACTCTTTCCCAAACATCCCTGCGACCCCCACCCTCGGGATCCCAGCAGAATGAAATCATTAACAGAATCCTAAGCAGTGCCAAGCAGTGGTATCATCAGGAGAGTCTTCCAAAACATCTCTGAAATTTTGGTGCTGCTAGCCTAAAAACAGCACCCCCTGCAGGCCAAAAACAGAAAAAACACTGAAAATAGGGAAAAAAACCCACAAATGAACCTGCATTTTGGCGCCCACCACAAGGTGGCGCCCTGGGCAACTGCCCACTTTGCCCAATGGACAACTGCCCATGCCAGGTCTCCAAGTCCTAACTGAAGAAAAGGCCAGGCGCTGGCCGGCCCAGAGGGGGAGAAAATTACTACATGTCCAAAGCCAAAGAAAACAAGCTAGGGGGTCCCACGTTGCCACCCGCTCCCAGCCTACTCCACAGTCTCATGGCAAGAACCAGGGAAGAGATGAAAGCTAGCAGGTCTCAACAGTGTCTTGACTTCGACACGAGTGTTTTATTTATAGGTCGCAGTGCACAGTTAAGAAAGATAATAACAGTGATCTTGGCAAGAGACCGTACTCCTGTGCTTAGAGAACGCTATTCTTTGGGCGAAGTCCTGCCTTGCTGTTTGCGTTCCTTCCAAGAATAGTCTTCGGAATTAGCACGCTGTATTTATAACTCATTCCCAGAGATGTGAGGCCCTCTCCCTACAGCACAGAGCTCTTCACAAGGCCTGACGGGGAATCCTTAGACCCTCTGGAAGTTATAAACCGTAGACCCTCAATTACCCAAAATGTGCTGCCAGGGCAGTGGCAGGGGTAGGGTTGACAGGTCCAGGTTGGAAAACTGCTGGCGATGGGGGGGGGGGGGGCGGAGCCTGGGGAGGGTTCTCAGTGGGGTACAAGGCCATAGAGCCCACGCTCCAAAACAGCCGTTTTCTTCAGGGAAACTGATCTCTATAGTCTGGAGATCTCCGTTCTGATCTGCCGTTACGTTGCTACGTCTGTTCTCGGCCAGATTCCATCCATTCAGAATGCCGCTGCATCTCCGGCAGGGTTTGACAAACGGTTTCTTCTCTGGAGCAAAGGTTTAAATAAAGTGTCGTTCCGGTCAAACGAGGCAGAGAGTAATAGTCATACACGTTGGCTAATTCCTTTCTGCCATCTGTGTGTGGAACAGAAGGCACAGCATGAAAAGTGCCAAGCCGATCATGTCTGAATTGGGTCATTATGCATTAGAGGTTGATCTGTCAGTATCTTAATGTGACTGATAGGCTTGGAGCTTAAAACATTTCTTTATATCGAGGACTGTCCTTTGGGGGAGCATTAGGGTTGTTAGGTCATCTGGGCAATCGATGGGAGGAAGGCTGACCAATAGGAAAGCAAGGCCTAATTTGGCACTGCCAGTGACATCCAGGGTGCACTGGAAGTGACATCACTGCATTGCCAGGAAGTGACATCACTGCATTGCCAGTGACACAGGGAACACTCTGGTATTCAGCCAAAAATTCTATGGTAGCAGCTGTTTTCACCATAGAGTTTTTGCCTAAATACCAGCAATTCCCACATCAGTGGCAACGTGGTGACACCGCTTCCAGTGTGCACCTGAAGTTGATGTTGCTGCATTACCAGCAATGCCAGCTGAGGCCTCTCCTTGCTGCTGTGATGTTCCCCTGCAGGGCAGTTGTTTGGTGGGGGCAAAGGATCTTCTGCTCACAGTGCAGTCCTGGAAGCCCTAGAGCAGTGGTGGTGAACCTATAGCATGGGTGCCAGAGGTGGCACTCAGAGCCCTCTCTGTGGGCACATGCAAGCAGTGTCCCCCCCACATCTAGGCTGGCCTGGGGTGCTGGGCTCAATTATTAGCATTAAACCTTAGTTTTGGGGAAGCAGTGTAGGTAACCCTGATAAGCACTGTTAAACCCCACTGATTTTCATGTGAAGAACTAAAGCATGATCCTTTACCTGGCAATGGGGCTTGCTTCTGAGTAAACCCTCCTAGGGTCGTGATTCACCCCTTGGAAGAGTTGCATAGTTGCTTCAAAGCAGAGCCACCGACTACCACGAAGCTTACTCCTGAGTAACGCACGCCTCGGAGCCAACTGTGTTTTTCTAAACTAAAACCTCAGTATTCAGGTTAAATTGCCATGTTGGTGCTTTGCGATAAATAAGTGGGTTTTGGGTTGCAATTTGGGCACTCGGTCTCGAAAAGGTTCGCCATCACTGCCCTAGAGAACCCCAAGACTTGTTCTGTACGGCTCAGAGGACAAGAGTCAGAGGAAGGCAGATGTTGGCTGACTGTTAAGAAAAACTTCAGGACAGCAGGAGCAGTTGGATGCAGAGGCGTAGCTAGGGAAAATGGAACCTGGTGCAAAATCTGAGATTTGCTGCCCCCCATATTCTTTAGGTTTTTTGTATTTTTTAGTGTTTTTTCAGTTTTCAGCCTGCAGGGGGCGCAGATTTTAGGCTAGCAGCATCAAAATTTCAGGGTATCTCTAGGAGACTATCCTGATGATACCAGCCAGATTTGGTGAAGTTTGGTTCAGGGGGTCCAAAGTTATGGACTCTCAAAGATGTAGCCCCTGTCTCCTATTAGCTCCCATTGGAAACAATGGGGGATGGGTCACCCCCTTTGGGAGTTCATAACTTTGGACCCCCTGAACCAAACCTCACCTAACTTGGGTGGTATCATCAGGAGAGTCCCCCGAAAACTCCCTGAAATTTTGGTGCTGCTAGCCTAAAACTGTGCCCCCTGCAGGCCAAAAACTGAAAAACACAAAAATACAAAAAACAAACCTGAATTTTTTTTTGCCCCCCAGGTGCGCCCAGTGCAACTCGCACCCCCCGGCCCCCTAGTAGCTCCACCCCTGGTTGGATGGCAGGTCTAGTTAATGTAGAGGGGGCTCTCCGCACTGAAGGTCTTTAGACAAAGGCTGGGCAGGAAAGGCCTAACTCTGGATGTCCTAAGTTGCACCCAACTAGAGTTGCAAAATGCTGGGACCTCTCAAAGGCCTTGGGGAATGGCATGAGAGTCAATATGTCTGTCCTGTTGGTGTTTCTCACCAGGTTTCACAAAAAACCAAGAAAACAATCAGAGCTTTTGCAGCAAATTCATTTGGGCCAAAGAGAAGTATTTTGTTATCTCCCTTATTCCATACACACGATCCATTTGAGAACGGAGCTTCAACAGATTTGCAGCGACACCCTAGTCTTCAAGGAGCTTCAAGGGCTAAGTCTTCAAGGAGAACTGAATCTCAACCAATTTAGGGGCTCTGCACACTTGCACCGTTTAACTGGTTATCGTGATAGGGGAAAGCCAGGCCAGTTCACTGTGGAAAGTTAGGCTCATTTGAGCGACTGGAAAATAATTCCTGAATTCCAGCCCTGTGCAGGCAAAAGTCATAATTCACTGATCGGTGAAGTTGCTGTGGGTGGGAAATAGCACTCCTTCTCAAGCTTGAAACTCCAAGCAAGGGAATTAATCCAGAAAGCAAGCTTATTCCAAGGAAGGCAGAATGGTGAGCATTTCTTGGCAACCCTGCAAGTTACTGCAAAAATAAATCATTGATAAGCCAATAACATAAAGAGGGGGGGGGGTGGATTGCAGAAATGTGTGCTCAAAATACTGCAATACTGATCATTGTGTTTGGTTTTTTTAAATGCAATGGTATTTAATGCAATGGCATTCTTACCTACACTGCCTTGGTCTTTTGCTATGTAGGGAAGACATTAGAGTTACTCACCCCCTGGCCTTCCGGCAGGTCAGCTCCTGTTGTTGCCAGGGCCTGGGGAGGGCAAAAGCTGACCCGCAGGAAGGCTGGGGGATGGGGCCTCATCAGTATGTGCCCGGGGACATGGGATACCCCATGTCCCCATTAGTGGCACTCCACTGAGGCTGTGCTTTGGTTAAGAATAGCTAAGAATAACCCTTCATCATTTCCGGCAGAAGCTCTGCTCCACTTGGTGCCTTTCAAAATGACTGTGTTATTTTCAAATATTTTCTTGTATATTTAGCCATGCTCTGCTGTCTGTGCTGTGGGGGCAGCTGACGCCAAAGCAATTTTTAAAAACTGCTCAGCCAGTGGCGAATCAGACGCTCCGCTGGGCAGCGCCCCAGGAGAGGCGTTGGGGGGCGGGCACATGGCGCTCATTGGCCAACTACAACGGGGACTCCTGCACTAAGGCAACTCTGATGACTCTACTGTGCCACTAGAACAGTGGTGGCAAACCTATGGCACGGCCGTCAGAGGTGACATTCAGAGCCCTCTCTGTGGGCACAGGCAAACAGAGTGCCCCCCCCCCCCACATCTAGGCTAGCCTGGGCCACTGGGCTCGATTATTAGCATTAAACCTACGACCTAGTTTTGGGGAAGCAGTGTAGGTAACCCTGTTAAGCACTGTTAAACCCCACTGATTTTCATGCGAAGAACTAAAGTGTGATCCTTTACCTGGGAGTAAGCTCGGTTGCTGGCAATGGGGCTTGCTTCTGAGTAAACCCTCCTAGGGTCATGATTCACCTGTTGGAAGAGTTGCACGGTTGCTTCAAAGCAAAGCCACTGACTACCACCAAGCTTACTCCTGAGTAACGCACGCCTCGGAGCCAACTGTTTTTGGGTTGCAATTTGGGCACTCGGTCTCAAAAAGGTTCACCATCACTGCCCTAGAAGTTCCTTTGTTCAGGCAAAGTTCTTGAAGTTTCGACAGAGCATGATGTCAAAGGCAGATCTGAACTTCAGTCAACCACATTTCCATTTTGCATCGCTTTGGCTTGTGTTGTCTGGAATTGGTTTCAGTCTGCCTGTCCAATCGTTCTTCTCCGCCCTTGTTAGCACTATAGCAGAGCGTAGATTTCAAAGAACTTTGACCTTGGTGCCAAAGCAACGGCTGCACCATGGCAGCCCTGGCAGATTTATGGGAAACTGGCAAGATTTAAGTGTTCAAAAAACATGCTGCCCGTATTGGTGAGTGATTTATAGTTTAGAGCAGGGGTCCCCAAACTAAGGCCCGGGGGCCAAATGTGGCCCCCTGAAGGCATTTATCCGGCCCGCCAGGCATGGCAGCGATGGCTCCATTCATGTGCAGTGGGGGCTCGAGGGAGAGGAGGAACCGGCCCCAACGGCTGTTGATTGCAGTTACATGATGGCACCCCCAAATCTCCATGAATTTTCTGACCCAGAGTTGGAAACCTTACATGTGGCAATGCCTGCTCCGCCCTCCATGTGTTGCTCTCAGGCTTTCTGTTCCGCCGCACTCCCATTGGCATCAGCCAGGCTGGCGAATCGCTCGCTGGTTGCTAGGGAGGAAAGAACCCAGGAAGATACCTGATCCAGGGTTAGATGGAATGTTTCATTGGGAAAGTTCTGCTTTTTTTTTTTTTTACAGGGGAAGGTATTCCACAGCCTCCCCAACAATATTTGGAGCCCACCCTATACTTGACATACTTTGGTCACTGTTCTAAAAATAGACCATGACAGAAAGGCTGAAAGGTGAAATCAAACATTTTACAATCATTTGTGCATAGGAATTTGTTCATAGTTTTTTTTAGTCCGGCCCTCCAACAGTCTGAGGGACAGTGAACTGGCCCCCTGTTTTAAAAGTTTGGGGACCCCTGGTTTAGAGTCTTCCAGACAAGGATTATCCATCTTTCAGCAACCAGAAAATTGAACATATTGCCCAGCTGTGTATCCAGAGGAGTTTGTGAGCATTGCTTTCCAGAGAAATGGGACCTGAATTTTTATGCCATGTTTAGGTATCGGGGGCCACGGTAATCTCACCTCCGAAGGGTGCCAGCTTCCAAGCCCTCCACGGGAGTTCTTCCTTTAACAGCAGTTCAGATTTCAGCAATACACGGGAGGCAATATTTTAACTGCATGCGAGGAAATGCATCTTCCACTGATTTCGACATATCACACTTCTCTTCAATGCAGGCCATTTTCCCCCTGGCTAATTGGCAGTCCTCCGTTCTAGGCTCTGGGACAGGAATCTGCAACCTGTGGCTCTCCAGATGTTCATGGACTACAAATGCCATCAGCCCTTGCCAGCTCAAGCGGCAGAGCGGGGAATCAAACCCGGTTTTCCAGATTAGAGTGCACCTGCTCTTAACCACAACGCCACGCTGGCTCTCTAAAGACTACTGATCCTGTATCTATGGACAAGATGCAGGTGTAACCCCTATGTCAGAATGGGATGACCCAGAAAGGGGTGGAGTCTGAAAAGAAGCAGAAGGCTGCAGAACTCATGAGGTTGGAGGAAGCGAGACTACCAGGCTGGGACCTTGATTGATTTTATTAAGCCCTTAACACCTTGTTTAAGGTAACTGCAATGTTGTGGGGAACTAGTGGGAAGGGAGTTTTTTTTTTGCTATATTTTAAATGTTAGAATTTATTGTTTCAGGGTTTTTGTGTATGTAAATGGTGAGAGTTTTCTGGGAACCTCCATCATCTTGAATCCCGTTCACCAAGCCTCTGAAGTCTTCAAAACCAACCACCAGCAAAGAAGAATTGGACTTGGCAATATCAGTAGACTGTAAATATAAGGACTTGAAAATGCAAACTTAACAGGACTGTAAAGTGTAAATGTCAAATGTTAAATGCTTTAAAAGTGTTATTTGTTAAGAGAAGTAAACTGTTTTGTTTAAATTTAGTTCTTTGCAACTCCTTCCAAGTACTGCCCCACAGAACCCACAGAAAGAGGTTACACAGGCAAAACGTTAGAAACAAAAACTGTCAGGCTGTGGCTACACAGTCAGGCAAACCCACCAAAGCCAGTTGACTCTGTCAGTGAAAGCCTTCAACAATACGAATCAAAGGGATGTGTCAATAAGATGGCCCCGGAGCAGTGGTGGAGTGAGACAGAATGACCGGTCCTACATCATCTCTTCCTTCGGCAGAAAGGGATTTTCCCATGTCGAGCAGGCAGCAGCACTGTCCTTGTAACCATGAACATGACCCGTGACTTGTTCCTATTAAACAGAAATGCCCAACCAGCTCTTCAAAGTTCCCTCCTTTTCAGAAACATCACGAGGAAGCAACCTTCTTGAAAAATGTAGAAGCTAATGGTTTGTCTGGCTTTTTGGACTGGGTATGTGATTCTTGGCATCCTGATTGAAGAAGAGGAGGAAGAGGAGGAGGAGTTTGGATTTATACCCCACCTTTCTGATCTGTCAGGAGACTCAAGGTGGCTTTCAAGCTCCTTTCCCTTCCTCTCTGCACAACAGACACCTTGTGAGGTAGGTGGGGCTGAGAGTGTTCTGAGAGAAATGGGACTGGCCCAAGATCACCCAGCAGGTATGGAGGAGTGCGGAAACTCATCTGGTTCACCAGATAAGCCTCTGCCACTCAGGTGGAGGAGTGGGGAATCAAACCCAGTTCCACAGATTGGAATCCACTTGCTCTTAACCACTCACTACACACTACATACCGTGTTTCCCCGAAAATAAGACAGTGTCTTATATTAATTTTTGCTCCCAAAGATGCGCTATGTCTTATTTTCAGGGGATGTCTTCTTTTTCTGTGTTCTGTTCGTCGGGCATGCTTCCAAACAAAAACTTTACTACGTCTTACTTTTGGGGGATGCCTTCTATTTTGCACTTCAGCAAAACCTCTACTACGTCTTATTTTCCGGGAATGTCTTATATTCAGGGAAACAGGGTACCACCTGGAAGAGAACTGGGCAGTAGAACTGATGAGAAATATTCAGTCTGGCCAATTAAAAAGCCGTTTCAAAGACATGAGTCTGTCCAGAAGGCTCAAAACTCCTCTGCTGCCTTATTATCTACTAACAAATGTATTTAAAGTACAGTCATGTACAACCTATGAATTAGCCACCGTATAAAATGAGGGGACAGTATAAGTTTCTTCTCACGTCTCCATTTTAGGTTCCATGTTAAGTTACTGTTTCCCCATAAGTGAGTCCCTCGGAGATTAATTAAGGTTCATTTATTCCACACTCAAAGTTGGGTGAAGCACGACAAAAATCTAGATAATGTTTGTGATATTAACACAGAGTGGTTTGACTCGCAAGGGAAGGAGAAAACCAGAAGTTGGATCCCAAGGTGTTGTTCAGTCCCTACAACAGAACTGAAACTGGCGTTATGGCACTGAGAGAAGAAAAGAAGAAGAGTTTGGATTCATATCCCCTCCCCCCTTTCTGTCCTTTAAGGAGACTCAAAGAGCCTGACAATCTCCATTCCCTTCCCCTTCACCCCACAACAAACACCCTTTGAGGTGGGTGGGGCTGAGAGAGCTCAGAAGAACCATGACTAGCCCAAGGTCACCCAGCTGGCACGTGCTGGAGTGCGCAAGCTAATCTGGTTCCCCAGATAAGCCCTCACAGCTCAAGTGGCAGAGTGGGGAATCAAACCCAGTTCTCCAGATTAGAGTGCACCTGCTCTTAACCACTATGCCACTGCTGCTCATTGGTGGAGACGGGGAAGACAAATGCCACCCATTCCCACCAGTGGCGTAAGAGGTTAAGAGCTCGTGTATCTAATCTGGAGGAACCGGGTTTGATTCCCAGCTCTGCCACTGGAGCTGTGGAGGCTTATCTGGGGAATTCAGATTAGCCTGTACACTCCCACACACGCCAGCTGAGTGACCTTGGGCTAGTCACAGCTTCTCGGAGCTCTCTCAGCCCCACCTACCTCACAGGGTGTTTGTTGTGGGGGGAAGGGGAAGGGAAAGGAGATTGTAAGCCCCTTGGAGTCTCCTGCAGGAGAGAAAGGGGGGATATAAATCCAAACTCCTCTTCTTCTCCTTCTCCTTCTCCTTCTCCTTCTCCTTCTTCTCCTTCTTCTCCTCCTCCTCCTCCTCCTCCTCCTCCTTCTTCTTCTTCTCCTTCTCCTTCTCCTTCTCCTTCTCCTTCTCCTTCTCCTTCTCCTTCTCCTTCTCCTTCTCCTTCTTCTTCTCCTTCTCCTTCTCCTTCTCCTTCTGCTCCTCCTCCTCCTCCTCCTGCTGCTGTTTTGGAGTCCTGTAGCACCCCAGAGACCAATCAGTATTTGGGGGTATAAGCTTTCAAGAATCAAAACTCCTTTTATCAAATAAGCTTTGACTCTCAAAATTAATACCCTGAATACCTTGTTAATGTCAAGTTGTCATGTTTGGGAGGGGCAAATTCTCTGGGAGCACTTTCACTTTTGCAGGTGCCTGATTATCTCCTGGTGCTGTCCTTGAGGTTTACGGCTCGGAAGAGCCTCCAGGCCGGACACTACAAACTCTGTCGTTCCCATGTGGGGGTGGGGAACGTGATATCCATATTATCAACTGTTCTGGTGCGCTTTCACCAGAATTGTCTTTCTTCTGTTCCTGACCTCCCTTCAATAAAATCCTTTGAGCCTCGCAAGCCTTTTATTACCTGAGCCGGGGACTGACATTTAATCACTGTGGTGCTACTGAATTCAAATCCTGGCTACCCTCTGAAAATATCCCCTCCTATTGCAGTTCATGGTTTGCCCCGTTCTGTCACCTCCAGAGCAGAATCTCTGGGGTCAGTGGGTTGGAACGGGGGTGGGGTGGGTGGGAAAATCCTGCTCTGTGAGCTTCACTCCATTGGTGTTGCTTGGAACCCAACCCCCTTGGTGTTGGATTTATTACATTTCTTCCCATGTTCCAATCAGTTTCAATAAATTTGGGTCTGGTTAATTTCTGGTAAATTATTACTCGGGTGGAAGCTGCCATATCTTTCTTATTTATTACCCTGTTTCCCCGAATATAAGACATCCCCAGAAAATAAGATGTAGTAGAGGTTTTGCTGAAGTGCGACATATAAGGCATCCCCCAAAAGTAAGACGTAGCAAAGTTTTTGGAAGCATGCCCGACGAACAGAACACAGAAAAATAAGACATCCCCTGAAAATAAGACATAGCGCATCTTTGGGAGCAAAAATTAATATAAGACACTGTCTTCTTTTTGGGGAAACATGGTAAGTATCAGTATTTCTCATGTCAACTTTCAGTGAGCGTTGAGATTTGATCTGCTAGGATAAATAAAGTGTGTGTCAGGACTGCGTCTGTCAGTGCCAAATGGCAGGTAGGGCAGGAGGAGGCGGTGTACTGTCCTCTGAGGTGGGGCGAAAGCCTGGCGTCTTCCCCTCGGCGCCCCATGGTATCCCTGACGCAGATCTTAGCAAAGGAAGGTGTGAACTGTTCCGAGGCTCGCAATGCTTTGTAGCGAATGCTTTGTAGTTTGTAGAGGAGAGTGGGAGCCGTTTGGCTCGGTGGGAGGGAGCAACAGGTTATAGGTAAGGGGTTTGCGCGGGAATCGCCAGGTTCCTCTTTTACGATGTTACCTACGCTCTGAATTAAAGGCTTTAGAACACATCTACAGTGTCCGTGATTTCCAGATCTGAGGTTTGACAGGGTGTGTGTGTGTGATGGAAGGGGGTGGGGGTGGGAATGTTCTGGCTGCTTGATCCACAAATCTCTGGACACAAAGCCAAAGACCGCATTTGCTGTGTTTTGAATAAGATGGATGATACTGGGGTTTTTTTCTTGTGGTGGTATTCAGGGTGGCTCTTTCCTGTTCCCTTGACTTTTACTGTGGAGGATAATGGAAGACGAGAGATACAATATTATTCAATTGCTTGGGGGCCTTAATGCTTTTAAAGCCTTCCCTTCAGACCGAAGTCTTTCCTTGCATATCTTTGTTTTATTTGATGTAGTCTTTTTTTCTGGCAGGTATTCCAGGCGAAGGTTTTTACTTTTTAAGGCTTCAGGAACGTTCCCTGCAGAATCCAAATGACTTCGGCTTCTTCAGCTGAAAGGCAATCTGAGGACAGCGAGATCCCTTTGAAGGCTCTCCGGGTATTGCAAGAGATATAAGTGCTAAGAGACAGGGAATACAAAGCAGGGGAAAGGGTAGTTTTTATTGGTTCGACCTGAGATGAAGCCGGCAAGCCTCGCTGAGTTCTTCGTCGGGCAGAATGGAAAGAGAACAGGACTGGACAAGCGGGGACCTCTAAGGACTTGAGGGGAAGGGAGTCTCCAAGCCTGGAGGTGGCAACTCTAGCCGGGGTGGTCCAAGATTGGCCGGAGCAGGTGAAGAGCCACTTCTTCCAAGAGGGGCTTCACCCAGAGGTGGCACAATGGGCCATGGTGACAACGAAGCCGACCTCCCTGGTGGGGTGGTACATGCAGGCGGGCGAGGCAGAGGTCCGTCTGCACAGAGTGCAGCTACTGAAACAGTAGGATCCTTCTAAAAAGCGTGTCCTTTTTCCTGCCACCCCTGGGTCTTGAAAGATGGTCCGTTCAATTTGACGAGGGAGTCACCATTCCACTAACGCAGTGATGGCGAACCTATGGCATGGGTGCCAGAGGTGGCACTCAGAGCCCTCTCTGTGGGCATGCACAAACAGAGTTCATCATGTGTGTGTGTGTGTGGGGGGGGAAATCGCCCCCCCACACATCTAGGTTGGCCTGGGCCACTAGGCTCGATTATTAGCATTAAACCTAAGACCTAGTTTTGGGGAAGCAGTGTAGGTAACCCTGTTAAGCGCTGTTAAACCCCACTGATTTTCATGCAAAGAACTAAAGCATGATCCTTTACCTGGGAGTAAGCTCGGTTGCTGGCAATGGAGCTTGCTTCTGAGTAAACCCTCCTAGGGTCATGATTCACCTGTTCGAAGAGTTGCTTCAAAGCAAAGCTAACAACTACCACCAAGCTTACTCCCGAGTAACGCACGCCTCAGAGCCAACCATTTTTTCTTAACTGAAACCTCAGTATTCAGGTTAAATTGCCCTGTTGGCACTTTGCGATAAATAAGTGGGTTTTGGGTTGCAGTTTGGGCACTCGGTCTTGAAAAGGTTCACCATCACTGAACTAACGTTTGCTGTTAGATTGGGAAGTGACTGTCTTTAACTAGGTATCTTCTCCAATCTGTCTAATGTTCGGCATGGTAGGATACCTATTGCTGTATTATTTCGCTTTTAACTTGCTAAACAGATCTATTTTAATGGCAATTTTATATTAGATGGTATTTTTACATTGATGTGTAGGGGTATTTACTGTCATTTGCTCTGGCTATTTCTTTAAAAAAATAACTGAAGTGATTTGAATCCCTTGAAGTCAACCGTCAAGTTATGTGGACTATTTCCTTGCTACTGAACTATACTTGAGACTGCAGGATGTGTCTGTATAAATCCTGATCTATCTATGCCTATTAAAGGTTAATAAAGATAAAGACTTTCTTTAACACTATAGGAGAGTTTATGGAGCAGGTGACTTGGCTGTGACCTAGGCGGCTTAAGGGATTTGGTGCCGGAATGACATGCAACCTGTCTCGTTCCTGTGTCATGAGCTCACAACCAGTTGGGACATTAATCATCTGAATGTCATTAATGTCATATCTTTCCATTAAAGTCAAATGCCACTTGAAACGCCCTTGGTGTTTTATAAGGATAATCCGGTGGGCTCAATCTACTTCAGAGGGTCATATACTTTTTTTCAATATGGGATCCACTATATTGAGACTTGCCTTTTTTTTTTCCTGAGGAGCATCTGTGTGTCCTCTTGTCCAACTCTTGGCTATGAAACAGAGTGTGTAGAGATGATTCCCTTAATCTGTAGGCACTAACCTGGATATCTTTAAAAAGGACTTGGACAGTTTTATGGAGGAGAAGTTGATCTATGGCTACCCATCTTGATCCTCCTTGATCTGAGATTTCAGACCAGGTGCTCAGGAGCAGCAGCAGCAGCAGCAGCAGAAGGCCATTGCTTTCACATCCTGCAGGTGAGCTCCCAAAGGCACCTGGTGGGCCACTGCGAGTAGCAGAGTGTTGGACTAGATGGACTCTGGTCTGATCCAGCAGGCTCTTTCTTATGTTCTTATGTTCACTAGAGATGCTGATTAGACAGGATCATGAGCATCATTCAACATGTCATAGAACAATAGAACAGGTGTGCATTTAGTGGCATTTATCCTCCTGCATCTCAGTCAAGGGAGGTTAATGTACAACTTTAGGTTAATGTACAACTTGAAAGGGATCATTTGTACTTAAAAAAATTCCAGCCAGTTCAGGGTATATGTTAAGCTTAAAGGACAAAGGCCTCCATTTGAGACTTCTGCTCTTAATAGGCTTGCCTGCCTTGCTCTGAAGGGTTCCAACAATAAACCAGGGCTGCTCCCTGGTTCAAGAGGAGCTGTGGCTCAGTGGCAGATTACCTGCTTAGCATGAAGATGTTCTTCGGCACAACCCCCAGCATCTCCAGTCAGAAGGATGAGGGAGCAGGTGCTGGGAAAGATCTCCGCTCGAGACCCCGGAGAGCCAGCAGAGAATGTTGACTGTGAGGGCCGAGGCTCTAATTCAGGACAAGGTGGCTTCCTGCATTCTGTGTCTCTGCCATTCTTGCCTCTGCAGTCCAGAATATATCATGATGTTTATTAATCAAAGGCTGTTTTTGCACGGTCAAAATATCCCAGGGTTAGAATGGAAAATATCCCTGTGCAGCCAGGAATTCCGCATGGCTCCCGAAGCTGCACAGCGTCTGCCCCGGTGTCGCCCCGTGATATTTACCTTACCCCGGGATTTTAAAAAATCGCCAGTTTGGAGGTTCTTTTTAAAAATCCTTGCTTGTTGCCTGTGCCATACAAAAACCAATCAGGAGCAGAACTGGTTTATTTTTCCCACCAGCCCCCTAATTGTCCATGCAAGCTGCCACTCAAAAGCAGCAGCCAATCAGAGCGTGGGATATCGCGTAAGCTCACAGGTGCTTGCTGCTGCCACTTAAAAGCAACAGCCAATCAGAACAATCACTTTGTCTGTTTTCCTCAGTACAAGCTTTATTTTAAATCAGTTCGCAGACCTATTCGCTGTTCGCAGACCTATTCGCTCCCTCTGACAGCAAAATCTTATTTTAAACCATTAAAAACACAGATCGATTTCTTCCATTCTCACTGCACATACACAAAAACACCAACTGGGAGCAGACCAAGTGTATTGTTCCCGCCCATCAGCCTAATCTCCCTGCCTAACATCCATTCAAGCTGCCACTCAAAAACAACAGCAAATCAGAACGCAGGACACTGGGCATGGCCAAACGCTGCAGCCTCTCCTCATAGGGAAGGTGCTCCAGTCCCTCAATCATCCTCGTTGCCCTTCTCTGTACTTTTTCTATCTCTTCAATATCCTTTTTGAGATGTGGCGACCAGAACTGAACACAGTTAATAACATCTCATTCTCTGCTCAGCATATTCCAGGGCTAACCAACGATATCGCAGATGCTCTTGTCTCGGGCCCAGATGGAGAGATTCAGGTCCCTGGCTCCCGAGGCAGAGGCCACCCGGAACCATTCCCCTGCGAGCTCTGGAGCCTTGGCAGCAACGCATCGCACTGAGGGTCTTGGATTCCCTCACTCCGTCTACCCGGCGGGCCTACCATGGGGCCCTGCAGGCCTTTCTTCTCTTCCAGGGGGGTCTCACGGATCTGCTCCCCTCTGCCTTCAGCGAAGTGACAGTGCTGCGTTATCTGGATCACCTGCAGTGCTCAGGACGTTCAGCTAAGACTGCCCGCTTGTTTCTAGCTGCTGTGTCCTTTTGCAAGGCCTCGGCGTTCCCTGACCCCTCCCGCTCCTTCCTGGCCCGGCAGGCCGTTAAGGGCTGGGCCAGGAGCTCCATCAGGAGCCCAGACGGCCGCCGCCCTATCACACGGGAGCTCTTAAAGCGCTTAGCGGCGTCTTTATCCAACATTTGCAAAGACGCATATGAGACCCTGTTGTTTAAAGCCACGTTTTCGCTGGCCTTTTTTGGGGCCTTCCAAAAAAGATGAGATGGCCCCTCACTGCTCTGATCCAGCAGGACACTTTTGAGGTTCTTATCTGGGAATAACCTTGGCCTCTGTCACCTGTTTTGGACCCCCAGGTGAACTGGTGGACCACTGTGTGAGACAGGATGCTGGACTAGATGGACCTTCACTGGTCTGATCCAGCAGGGCTCTTCTGATGTTCTGAAGTCATCTTATGGGTATGGATCTCTCTTGCTGGGTGGGTTGTCTGCCTTTGAGTGTCCTTCTGTCTCCTCCTGTTTTCGGTGCAAGCCAAACTCTCATATTTCTTTTCTGGGCAGCGCAAGTCCTGCACCATCACCCCTTCCGCTTTGACCCATATATCAGCTTTATCACTTTCGAAACGATGACACTGTCAGAAAATTTATGTACCACTTTGAATCTTGCTGTCCTGTTTGCATCATAAACCGTAGCAATGGCTGGATAACACGTCCCTCCGCATCATGGCGAGAGACAACCGTCTGGATGTTTAAACTGCCCTACTGGCTGCATCTGGCATTCCTTTGAAGTCATTAGCAAGACACAACAGAGACTCTTCCACAAAGTTACCGAAGAGTTTCCTTGGTATTTTCAGGCAATATGTGAATTAAGAACATAAGAACATAAGAACATAAGAACTAGCCTGCTGGATCCGATCAGAGACCATCTAGTCCAGCACTCTGCTACTCGCAGTGGCCCGCCAGGTGCCTTGGGGAGCGCACATTCAGGAGGTGAAAGCAATGGCCTTCTGCTGCTGCTGCTCCTGAGCACCTGGTCTGTTAAGGCATTTGCAATCTGAGATCAAGGAGGATCAAGATTGGTAGCCAGAGATCGACTTTTCCTCCATAAATCTGTCCAAGCCCCTTTTAAAGCTATCCAGGTTAGTGGCCATCACCACCTCCTGTGGCAGCATATTCCAAACACCAATCACACGTTGCGTGAAGAAGTGTTTCCTTTTATTAGTCCTAATTCTTCCCCCACAGCATTTTGAATGAATGCCCTCTGGTTCTAGTATTGTGAGAAAGAGAGAAAAATTAATCTGTGCCTCTTATTTATCCTGTATGAGAAGGTAGAAGGAAGATCGGAGGCAGATAAATTACTTTTCATCGCCAAGATGGATTGGCTGAAAAAGGTGTTCCAAAGTCAGCAAGTATATAATATAATATATAGGCTTGATGCATGAGTTTGATGTGCAGTCTATGGTGAGATAGGAACGGGTGTCAGTTTGACAAATGGCCACTTTTGATGAATGAACTTCTTCTGTGGGACTCAGACAAGTGTCTGGCTAGAAGTTGGTGCTGTCATCTATAAGAGACTGGGACAAATCCAGATTGTCTGTTTACCTGGGAGCAAAGCACAGAGATGTGAGACTGATAAGCAGCAAGTTCCCTTTCCTGGTAACATCATCCTACCAGAAGGAAAGTCCACAAACCCAGGTTATTTTCACGCAGATTATCTGCCCCGGGCGCAATGCTGTGGGAAAGCAGTTTATTCCCCGCTGCTTCTCCGGAGTGTTGTGATGCCTTCGTGGATTTTCTGGCATTTTCCTCGGCTTTTCTGTCACTTGCAGACCTGCTTTGCTGAGAAGTTTTCAGGAAGGATGGAGCGACACCTGGATGGCTGCGGTGTGGGCGAGGACGTCTGGATATTCACCCAGCTGGTGGCAGCCATTTCCCCTGACAACGGCCCTGCAGCGGCTCTCTCCTCCCCCCACTTTCCCCAGGGGGCTTTTTAACAGCACCTACACAGCATATCACTATAGCAAAATAACATCATAGCAACGTGCCTATTCCTAGGCTTTATTGTTTTATTTAAAAGGTTCTTGCCCCTTCCATTGTGGAGATAAAAAGGCAAAAGCATGTTTCCACAATAAAAGAGCTACCGTAGGAACTTCATTTGTTTTTGTCTAACTTTAGTAAAAGTTGGGAGATCAGAGGAGAAGAAGAAGAAGAAGAAGAGGAGGAGGAGGAGGAGGAGCAGTAGTTTGGATTTATACCCCACCTTTCTCTCCTGTAAGGACACAAATAAAACCTGCTCTCCAATCCATCTGCATATTTTGCCTCGTTTCCCCACTCCTGTTAACTATCTACATCTTCTACATGAGCCCACTCTGAGACGCGCTGTCACCTTAGCCAGATGCCATGTTCTTCCTTCTACCAGACGATACAACAGAGAGCACCATCTTCCATCCTCTGATAGATCTTGCACCTGCAATCCTGGTCTTGAAGAAACCGTCCATCATGTTCTATTGCCCTTTGTATGCTGTAGAGCGGGAAAGACTACTTAATCCTCTCTTAGCTGATCTAGGCAACACTACAGATGCTGTCAAAACTTTGTTCTTCTTAGACAGCAACTCAACTGTTACCATCGAACAAACTGCTAGATTCTTGTGTGTTGTCGTCACTGAACGTTCCCAAATGCTTAGCAGACTCAATCCCAATTCAGTGGCTTAATATTCCAGCTCTCCTGATGCTTGTTTTTTTATTTTTTTTTACCTGCCAATTTTAATTTCCATTGTATAATTTATATATATGCCATTAAAGGTTTCATCATCATCATCATCATCATCATCATCATCATCATCATCATCATCATCATCATCATCATCATCATCATCATCATCATCAAGAGTAGTAGTAGTAGTAGTAGTAGTAGTAGTAGTAGTAGTAGTAGTTTGGATTTATATCCCCCTTTTTCTTCCCCCCTCACAACAAATACCCTGTGAAGTAGGGGGGGCTGAAAGAGCCCCGAAGAGCTGTGATAAGCCCAAGGTCATCCAGCTGGCATGTGCTGGAGTGCATAAGCTAATCTAGTTCACCAGATAAGCCTCCACAGCTCAAGTGGCAGAGTGGGGAATCAAACCCGGTTCTCCAGATTAGAGCGCACCTGCTCTTAACCAGTACACCACGCACATGGTGGTTGTAACATTTTACATCAATATTCAATGGCGTCTATTTTTCAAAAACTGAAAAAGCACAGGTAGCGGGGGGGTGGGGGCCACTGTTGGGAAACTGCAGCAAAACCTACTGTGTGAAAGCCTTGCTGCACCCAGGGTTAGCCTCAGGCTGGGGGGCATCCTGGGTGTTGTTTTTGCTAGATACGCCCATGGGCGTCTAGAGCGGTCCTGGAATTACAACTGATTGCAACAGAGATCAGTTTCCTCGAGGAAACGGTTGCTTTGGAAGATTCTTTGGCCTGATGCCCTCCTGGGATCCCTTTCACCCCCAAACCCCGCCTTCCCTAGGCTTCACCGCCAAAACCTCCAGAAAAGCCCTAACCTAGAGTTGGCATCTCTAAATATAATCCACGAACTATTTTACAACATAACCCGCTGCTCAGATGGACAGGACATGAATCTCATTAAAATTAGCAGGGCTTACTTTTTGAGTGAATTTTTGTTCAGGTGTGGCTGTAAGAGCCGAATGACTGAAAGCTGTAACAGACTGGCCCCTTCCGCACACGCAAAATAATGCGTTTTCAAACCACTTTCACAACTGCTTGCAAGTGGATTTTGCTATTCCGCACAGCTTCAAAGAGCACTGAAAGCAGTTTGAAAGTGCATTATTCTGCATGTGCGGAATGAGCCAGAGATAGTTGGAATAAGCGGCTTCTGCATGCCTGGACACTGGGGGGTGCTGTGTATCTCACTCTAACTGTGATGTTGCCTCTCTTGTTTGCCCTCCTTGTCTGGGCCAGGAGGCCGCCCACTAACGTCCTTTCTTCCCCATGCTGGTTTCACTTCTGTCCTAGCCTTTGACCTGAGCGCATGGTCAATGGCAGCCCACTTGTCCATAGGGAAAGTATTTCTTTAGACTAGGGCCGTGGTGGCGAACCTTTGGCACTCCAGATGTTATGGACTACAATTCCCATCAGCCAATTGGCCATGCTGGCAGGGGCTGATAGGAATTGTAGTCCATAACATCTGGAGTGCCAAAGGTTCGCCACCACTGGACTAGGGTTTCTTCCTGTCTACCTTTTTCCTGGAACAAAGCTGTGAACTGGAGATGCTTGAATAAATGTAAGTTTTACCTTTTACATTGATCTCTTGGGAAGTTTCTATAATAAACTGCACTCACACACACTGGGCAGTGTGGGCAGATCCATGGGCAGATCCATGACTCTAAACTTAATCTAACAGAGATGAGACTGAACAATAATCCAGCTCACTGCCTAAAAATGTCTTATGTTCTCCTAGAAGAGAGAGTTGTGCTCTCTGTTGCACAGTTCAGACAGCCGGGTGTTACTGTTTTCAGAACAAAATATGTCCCTGGTTTGCATACAGGGAGCTGTGTTGTACACTCAAAGAAGGAAGGCCTCCAAGAATTCAGTGGATGCAAAGGGAGGCCAGAATGCGAACTTCTTGGGACGTTTCCAGTGCCCAGCTCTCTGAGAAATCTGGCATCTGGTCTGAGGAACACTGGCAGATAACTGAGGAGGAAGTCATAGCTGGTCACAGCCTGGAGTTCCTCAGCAATAGAGATAACTCTGAAAAACGTTATGGTTTGTGACATTTTCCTGCATAATAGTCGTTTTGTGAATTATTGGCTTATAAGCAGAGTTTAGCAGAGCTTCAAAAACAAACGAGACAGAGTCTTAGTTGCAAATATAAAAGAGAAAGACTTTGCTAGCTATGATAATAGGAAAAAGGTTACAAAAAGATAAACGCTTTCTATCAGTTGTGTGCAGCTAGCAGCGTGCCAGTTGATGCAAATCAAAACTACATTCTACACGTGGTCTTCTCCTATCTCTATCCTATCTGCTGGAACACGGAAACTGGTTAGCTTTATAACTTTTGGTCATATGTGCTTTAAGACTTACAAGCAATGTTGGGCTAAGCCAGGGGTAGGGAACCTGTGGCTCTCCAGATGTTCAGGAACTACAATTCCCATCAGCCTCTGTCAGCATGGCCGGTAGGGGCTGATGGGAATTGTAGTTCCTGAACATCTGGAGAGCCGCAGGTTCCCTACCCCTGGGCTAAGCTGACCAATGGCTGACCTATTGACCATCTCATTAAACAGTGACCTCGGAATCTACTTAGCATACCGGGGTTATTCAGGGCAGGGTTCCTCCTTATTTCTACTTTTAACTGCAATAGTTTTAAATCACTTTGGCATATCTGCGGTTTGTTGATATTTCCCCCCTTTATCAATCTGCAGGGATAGAACACTGCAAAAATGGAATCCTATATGATCCTAAGAGTGATTGCATCAAGGTTTTGTTTTGCATGAAGTTACAATGAACATAAGACAAAATAAGAGCCCTGCTGGATCAGACAAGTGGTCCTTCTAGCCTAAAAACAGCTCCCCCTGCAGGCCAAAAACGGAAAACCACTAAAAAATACCCCAATACGAACCCTGCATTTTTGGTGCCCACCACAAAGTGGCGCCCTGGGCACCTTGCCCAATGGGCATTATGCCCCTGTTTTGGGTCCCAGTGGGCAGAAAAACAGGGTTAAAACTCTTGAAATAAACAAAAAGCATCAGCCAAGAATACATATGTTGAGGGTCACAGGTTGCACCTTTGATATCTGCATGCAGACTCAACCATTGCTTTCCTATGGACTGTCAGACCCTGTCAAAAAGACACTGTTGGCTGTGTGTCTGTCAGTTGTTTTGCATTGCATCCTACAAGGTGGTCTACTTTGAGAATCGCTGCTTCAACATGGCCTTGCCCACCAATTAAAACCTTCACAAGAGTCCCTTTTTGGGGGTTTCTGTGTTGTTAAAGGCCAAGCAGGTGGCTACCAGAAAATGAGCCTTTTTCGGCACTAGCTTTCCGGTCACAGCATTCCCAGCTCCAGTTAAAGCTGTCTGATGCCATTTTTACCATAAGTGAAATCTGTCCTGCTTATCTTTGCTTTCATTGAAACATCTGCAACACAGGGGCGTAACGAGGCAAACTGTAGCCCTGGGCAAAACCTGAGTTGGATCTCCCCCCCCCCCCCGCCCCATGGTCAGCCACTTCACCACGACCAAATTTTTTTTGCACCGGGACATTGGTGCATGCAGGGGGTGCATTTGTAGACATACCAGCACTAAAATTTCAGCATATCATCAGGAGACTGTCCTTATGCTACCCCCCAAGTTTGGTGAGGTTTGGTTCAAGGAGTCCAAAGTTATGGACTCCCAAAAGGGGTGCCCCATCCCCCATTGTTTCCAATGGGAGCTAATCCCCAAATTGCGTGCCCTATGCAGTCCTTTGTCTGGAGTTAGGTCAAAACTCCTTGGAATCAGTCGCTTGGCTGAGGGCTTTTAGATTCTGGCTGCGAATTCATTTTCTCTCGGACTGTAATTCCCTGGTCCACCGTCTGGTCTCTGACACCCATTCCAACCCCTGGTTTTCCATAATTGGAGAAAAAATGGCCTCTATTGGACTGTCAGTGGATTCACTTTGCCCCTTGTCCTATTCAGAAGCTTATAGGAAATTAAAAGGTCAACTATTGGATAGAGAGTTCTCTACCCTAATCACCGCAGCCAAGAAAACATGCTCCCCCCTGTATTTTTCTCTCCCATTTCAACAAGGTGGTCTACTTTGAGAATCACTGCTTCAACATGGCCTTGCCCACCAATTAAAACCTTCACAAGAGTCCCTTTTTTGGGGACTACAATTCCCATCAGCCCCTGCCAAGCAGGTGGCTACCAGAAAATGAGCCTTTTTCGGCACTAGCTTTCCGGTCACAGCATTCCCCGCTCCAGTTAAAGCTGTCTGATGCCATTTTTACCATAAGTGAAATCTGTCCTGCCTGTCTTTGCTTTCATTGAAACATCTGTGTACAGTTCTGGCCACCACAATTCAAGAAGGATATTGACAAGCTGGAATGGGCCCAGAAGAGGGTGACCAAAATGGTAAAAGGTCTGGAATCCATGCCCTACGAGGAGGGACTTAAGGGAGCTGGGTGTATTTTGTTGGGTGAAGAGAAGGTTAAGAAGTGACATGATAGCCGTGTTTAGATATTTGAAGGGATGTTGTGTTGGGGAGGGAGCAAGCTTGTTTTCTGATGCTCTAGACCAGGGGTCTGCAACCTACGGCTCCAGAGCCGCATGCAGCTCTTTCGTCCTTGTACTGCGGCTCCGCATGGCTTGGGTCCTCTCAGTCTCCTTTGGGGTTGCCCTAAGGGTTAATGGGAAAGAGTTCCTGTTCCTAGAGAGGCACAGCCCTAGACAGCTATCCCACTTCCGGCTTTCCTGCCCCAGCTGCCTGATTGGCTGATGATGGTGATGTAGCACTTCATGGATTTCATAACACACTATAATTGTTCCTACAAAGTGTAAAGGTAATATATATAGTGTTATCTTCATTTTAATTGTCAAAAAGTATTTGCGGCTCCAAGTGTTTTCTTTTCTGTGGAAAACGGGTCCAAATGGCTCTTTGGGTGTTAAAGGTTGCCGACCCCTGCTCTGGAGACTAGGACCAGGAGTAATGGGTTCAAGGTGCAGGAAAAGAGATTCCACTTAAACATCAGGAAAAACTTCCTGACAGTAAGGGCTGTTCGACAGTGGAATGCACTACATAGGAGAGTGGTGGAGTCTCCTTCTGTGGAGGTTTTTAAAGGGAGGCTGGATGGCCATACTATGATTATGTGTTCCTGCACTTCATGTGGTTGGACTTGATGGCCGTTGGGGTCTCTTCCAACTCTATGATTCTGACCAATGCAGAGTAGAGAGGTACAATTACATCCCTCAATCTAGACATTATACTCCTATTGATGCGGCTCAGGATTGCATTGGCTTTCTTGGCTGCCGCATCACGCTGCTGAGTCATGTCCAATTTGTGGTCTACTATGACTCTGAGATCCCTTTCACATGTAGTGCTGTCAAGCCAGGTGTCACCCATCCGATATCTGTGCATTTCATTTTTGCTGCCAAAATTAAAATAGCTGCCAACACAATGAAACAAAGACATGGAAATATAATATATTTGCCTCAAGGGATTATGTGCTGGGAGGAAACAGTTGAGATGAATAAAACACAGCGATGCTTATGGCATTCCAGACTCCTCAGTTAGCAACTCCACAGGCTCTCGCCTGCCTAGAAGGTCTTGCGGCTCCCAAATTTGATGGACCTGGGGTCTGAGGGGGAACTATTAGGCTCATTCTGCACATGCAGAATAATGCACTTTCAAACTGCTTTCAGTGCTCTTTGAAGCTGTGCGGAATGGCAAAATCCACTTGCAAACAGTTGTGAAAGTAGTTTGAAAACGCATTATTTTGCGTGTGCGGAAGGGGCCTCAGTGTTTTTGAATGGTAACTTGGACATCAGTGTCTAAATTGAGCTTACTCACCATTCGTGACAGTCCATTTGAAGGCTCCTGCCAGGTCGAGAAGGCAGAGGAATGGAAAGGAGCAGAGGTGGGATCCAGCAGGTTCTCACAGGTTCCCGAGAGTAGGTTCCTAATTATTTGTGTGTGCCGAGAGGGGGTTACTAATGGGTGATTTTGCCACGTGATTTTTGCCTTAGTTACGCCCCCCTCCTCTCAGCAGTAGCGCGCAGAACTGGAAGCAGTCTAGCAGGAGGTGCACCGGTGTGCGTGGCATCCTGCTCCTGCGTGCACTCGTTTCCCGCTCAAGGACCGGCGCAGTGGCTGCGTCCTTGCCACAGCCCCGCCCAGGAATGCCCCGCCCCCAGAATGCCCCGCCACGCCCCTGTTGTGCCCCGCCCAGCCCCATTGGCGCTACGCCACAGTTTGAATCCCACCACCATGGGAACCTGTTACTAAAATTTTTGGATCCCACCACTGGAAAGGAGCCCATCTGTGCAAAGATGCAGAGTGTTTTGGTATAGTGCTTAGAGCGTTGGACTAGCATCGAGGAGATCCAGGCTCAATGCCCCAGTCTGTTGTGGAAGCTTGGTAAATGATCTGGGGCCAGCTATATGCTCTCAGCCTCACCTATCTCACAGGTTGGATACAAGGAGGAATAGAGGAGAGAATGATATAAGGTGCTTTGCGTTCCAATGAGGAAGAAATACAGAGTATAAATGAAGAACTGTCGTTGGAAGTTCCACAACATTGTGACTAGTCCAAGGCCACCCAGCAGGAATGTAGTGTCAGGCTCTCAAATGTGGAAATAACAGAGACCGTAGGAAAGTCCTAAAGCAGTTTATTTCTAACTACACGTAGAGAACAATAGAAAGCTGAATCTAAGCTCTCCAGCTTAGATCCAGAGAAATGTGCCTTACAAATTCTATAACATTTGCACTACAGAGCTTCAAAGAACCTGGGAAACGTTCACACCTTCTTGCAGGACAGCTGGCACCAGGGAGTTGCCAGGAAGGGAAGAGGGAAACAGAAAAGCAGTTGCAGGAAAACATTTGCAATTCTTACACAGCAAGACTTCTGGGCACTGACAGGCTTGGTCCTGACATGTAGGAGAGCAGAAACACATCTGGTTCACCAGATAAGCCTCTGCCCCTCAGGTGGAGGAGTGGGGAATCAAACTCGGTCCTCCAGATTAGAATCCATCTGCTCTTAACCACTGCACTAGGGATGGCCAGCCTATGGTGCTCCGGATGTTCATGGACTACAATTCCCATCAGCCCCTGCCAGCATGGCCAGTTGTAGCCCATGAACATCTGGAGCGCCATAGGTTGGCCACCCCTGCACTTCACCATACTGGCTCTCGAGAAGGTTGGCCCACAGAAGGCTAAACTGAAGACTCGCGCCCAAATGTTTTTATCTTGAAAGGGGGGTGGAGTGGGAGGAGACAGAAGGATTCATAAAACTCCCCTCTTCCATTTAATCACCCTTTTTGTCATTTGTATGTGATTCTAGCAGCAGTTGCATTCCTCATCGCTGCTGCCATTTTCCCCTACTGTGCCTGAATAGGGGCAGGGTACACTCACCCCCCCCCCCCTTTAACTGGTGTGTGGACATTCCCACGTAGCCACATCTGACTGGCTAAATGGCTTTGTGACATAATCAAGTGCCCACATCTGACTGTTAAACAGTGATGTCACAAAAACTCACCAATGAGATGTCAACTGCATGAAGTCACAAAGCATTAGGTCTCGTCCCTTTCGCCAATGAACAGACTCTGGATTCTTGATCAGTAGTATTTGTTGAAAGGTTGCGAAGTGCCTAGCTTGAGAAAGCCCGTTCTCCCAGATCGGGCTTTCTTGGAGCCTTTTATTCCCAACTGGTTCCCCCCTCCTTTCCCCCCCAGAGAACGTGTGGTGCTCCAGATGTTCATAAAAATCGTAAGTAATTTTTACCTCCAATTTCAGCTCCTAAGTCACTTTCTTCAGATCTCAGAAGCTAAGCAGGGTGGGCTCTGCTTAGTACCAGGATGGGAGACCACCAAGGAAGTCCAGAGATGCTATGAAGAAGAAGAAGGAGGAGGAGGAGGAGGAGGAGGAGAGGGAGAGGGGGAGGAGGAGGAGGAGTTTGGATTTATATCCCTCTTTCTCTCCTTGTAAGGAGTTTCAAAGGGGCTTTCAATCTCCTTTTCCTTCCTCTCCCCACAACAAACACCCTGTGAGGTGGGTGGGGCTGAGAGAGCTCCGAAGAACTGTGACTAGCCCAAGGTCACCCAGCTGGCATGTGTTGGAGTGCACAGGCTAATCTAGTTCCCCAGATAAGCCTCCATAGCTCAAGTGGCAGAGCGGGGAATCAAACCCGGTTCCCCAGATTAGGGTGCACCTGCTCTTAACCACTACGCCACGCTGGTTAAGTAGGCAATGGCAAAACCCCTCTGAAGTCTCTTGCCTTGAAAACCCTACAGCGGTTCTGTCAGCCGTGAACTGATGGCATTTTCCACCACCAGCCGCTGGACAGTGCCGTTTGGTAGACAGCTTATCTTCAGGACACTTGGCGACTTGCTTCTGAAGGCCACTACAACAAGCCAGCTTCCTCCCAGTCCAACCACCTTTGGCTTCTCTCTCTCCTGTGAAATTCCTGGGGCGCCTTGCTCAGAACACGCCAGCTGTTAAGTACCTCAGGAGCGAGATCTTCTCTTGAAGGAGAATGCAGGACAGCGAGAGCTTTTGGCCTTCAGTCCGGATTCTTTTGCCATGCCACATACGAAAGCAGCTGCTAACTACCGGATGACTGAACTGGGTGGCAGAACCATGGGAGAAGAACCGGCTTTGAAATGTGCAACTGTCGTGTCTCCAACATGCCAGAGAGCTCTGGCATTGCTTCTCAGTGAGCGAGAGAGAGGGAGAGAGAGAGAGAGAGAGAGAGAGAGAGAGAGAGAGAGAGAGAGAGAGAGAGAGAGTTAATTGGGCTACCATTTAGAGCAGGTCAAGGATGCCCAGTGACTTGGCCCAATGCTCTGCCCCCATCTCCTTCGCAAAGAATGGGGGACGGGGCACCCCCTTTGAGGGTCCATAACTTTGGACCACCCTAAACCAAACTGCGCCAAACTTGGGGGGCCCCATCAGGACAGTTTCCAGATGATACCCTGAGATATTGGTGCCGATACATCCAAAAATGCGCCCCCTGCAGGAACATCCCAGAAAATTGCCCAAGAATCTTTGTTCTGCATTGAGTTTTCTGTGTTGCTGTCAATGGGGGTTGCAGGCTGGGGGGGCACATTTCTGAAGGCACAGTCACAAAGCTTTCATGAGACTGCCCTGATGATACCCCCCCGCCAGGTTTGGTGCAGTTTGGTTCAGGGAGGCCAAAGTTATGGACCTTCAAAACTGTAGCCCCCATCTCCTATTAGCTCCCATTGGAAACAATGGGGGATGGGGCACCCCCTTTGGGAGTCCATAACGTTGGACTCCTTGAACCAAATCTCACCAAACTTGGGGGGTAGCATAAGGACGGTCTCCTGATGATACGCTGAAAGTTTGGTGCTGATATGTCTAAAAATGCATCCCCTGCAGGCACCAATGTCCTGGTGCAAAAAAAATTTGGTCGTGGTGGAGTGGCTGCCCATGGGGAAGGGGGGGGGGCATCCAACTCAGGTTTTGCCCAGGGCTCCAGTTTGCCTCGTTACGCCCCTGCACAGTATTCCAGGTGAGATCAGTTGCAATTCTGGAAGAGCTCCAGGACCTACCTGGGGGGTTGGCAACCGTTGCCCCAAGACTGCTGTTTGGGTGCCAAATAGCTGCTAATCGAGTCTGCGGAATCTGCCAGAGCACTTGGCTGGGTGCTCTGAAGAAATTGCCCTATTTGCTCATGCTTAAGTTAATAGAGGGCTTAATTGAATCCTGGAGCAAAGAGGAGTTAAATAAACATGACATGCACTTTCCCTCCCTTCACTGTACAGGGTGTTCCCTTTCGTCTTGGCAGGGCCCTTTCCTGCCATCTTAGCAGCTAATCCTCTTGACTGCACCTAGCATGGCAGTGCCAAGGAAAGGACTGGTTAGTGACTGGCTGGATGACCTCTTGGCCTCTCCGATGCCACCCTTAGTCGGAATGTCGCCCGTCGGCATGTGTTTAGGCAGAAGGAATGTGCTGGCTTCTGTAAGATTCGACAAAAACGAGTTTACATAATTATTTCCATTTCAAGGTCCAGAACATTTTTAACTATGTGAGGAGGCCCAAAAGTTCACTTCCATGAGGACATTTGTGCAGTTTAAAAATCCAAGTGTTCTGCCAGCACACCATCAGATGCCCAGCTCTAAGGGGTCTTCTCCGACTCTATGTAAACTTCTGTCAGTGCAATCCTAAGCAGAGTTATACCCTTTTAAAACTGTGAGAGATAGTGGGCTTAGAAGAGTGCAACTCCATTTAGGATCGTGCTGTGGATGCCATGGAATATAACTTGAAGCAAGAAAGCACACATAAGAACATAAGAACTAGCCTGCTGGATCAGACCAGAGTCCATCTAGTCCAGCTCTCTGCTACTCGTAGTGGCCCACCAGGTGCCTTTGGGAGCTCACGTGCAGGAGGTGAAAGCAATGGCCTTCTGCTGCTGCTGCTCCTGAGCACCTGGTCTACTAAGGCCTTTGCAATCTCAGATCAAGGAGGATCAAGATTGGTAGCCATAGATCGACTTCTCCTCCACAAATCTGTCCAAGCCCTTTTTAAAGCTATCTAGGTTAGTGGCCATCATCACTTCCTGTGGCAGCATATTCCAAACACCAATCAAACGTTGTGTGAAGAAGTGTTTCCTTTTATTAGTCCTAATTGTTCCCCCCAGCATTTTCAATGAATGCCCCCTGGTTCTAGTATTGTGAGAAAGAGAGAAAAATTTCTTTCTGTCAACATTTTCTACCCCAACATTTTCTACCCCTTATTCACAGCTGCCATGCATTGAGTTGACATTCCCATGGAACTATCAACTAAGACGCCCAAATCCCTTTCCTGGTCTGTGACTGATAGCACTGACCCCTGTAGCGTGTATGTGAAGTTTGGATTTTTTGCCCCTATGTGCATCACTTTGCGCGCGCGCGCGCGCGCACACACACACACACCCCAGAGGCGGAGCGAGGGGAAACCACACCGGGGTGTGCATGTGCCCTGCGCCTGTGCCACAGCATTGCCCGCCCCGTCCCTACCCCATAACGCCCCCATAACGCCGAGAGTAGGTTCCCGAGAGTAGGTTACTAATTATTTGTGTGTGCCGAGAGTTACTAATTGGTGATTTTGCCACGTGATTTTTGCCTTAGTTACGCCCCTCCTCTCAGCAGTAGCGTGCAGAACTTGAAGCAGTCTAGCAGGAGGTGCACCGGCGTGCGTGGCAGCCTGCGCCTGCATGCATTCGTTTCCCGCCCAAGGACCGGCGCAGCGGCTGTGTCCTTGCCACAGCCTCGCCCAGGAATGCCCCTGGAATGCCCCGCCACGCCCCCGTCGTGCCCCGCCCAGCCCCATTGGCACTACGCCACTGTTTGAATCCCACCACCATGGGAATCTGTTACTAAAATTTTTGGATCCCACCACTGAGTATATCCTCCATCCAGTATGTATGCTTGTCATTTTTGTTACCCAGGTGTTGAACTCTGCATTTCTCCTTGCTGAATTGCATCTTATTCACATCCGCCTACTTTTCCAGTGTGTTAAGATCTCGTTTGGTTCTACCTCTACAGGGCCATAGCTTCTGAAAATGGCACCCAAGGCTCACCCTGGGGCACCTCAGGCCCCTTCCCACAGCTGTGCCCCTGCCCTGAACACCCCACAGGGCTAGCCCCACCCCCACATGGAGATTGGGAGCGGGGCCAGCCGGAATCACCTCACCTGCCAGGTTTGCTTCCAGTCTGCAGTTTAGAGCTTGATCCCAGCCTTGCAGATGTCAGGATCAGGCAGGGATCACGGGGGCTGTCCAGCTCTAGCTTTATACTTTTGGCTCCTCCTGCAAGCTGGGCCCACACCCAAACTCCATGTGGGGCAAGGCCTGCTTGCCACTATTCAACTGCGCCCCTGTCCCGAACTCCACAGGGATAATTTTGGAGCCAGCTGAGCGAAGTTGCTGCTCCACCTCTTCTTTTAATTGGTGAGAATGCATTTTATTTGCAGTTCATCGCTCAGCTGGTTTGGTAGCAATTATAGCCTTGGTGTATAGCAAAGATGCCGAGGCTCTCCTTGAAACTCAACTTCACAGTTAAGAAGTGAAGTCAAATCACATTGAAATGCGATTTGACACCCGTTTCTGCAGTACCGTTTTTGCTTTGGGAGAGAAAAACACCTCTACCTCGTTCTTCGTTCTCTCATTTTGAGTTAGTTCTGAGCCTGATGTAGAGCATTAAGTTTCAGCAATGAGATGAAGCTCTCGAGCATTTTCCCTTTTGACAGATTTGCTAGAATATATGTTGAAAAGCCTGCTACCATTTCCCGCTCCTTAAAAACCCTATAGATTAGGGTACTGCCAAAGGAGAAGAGGAAAACCATCGAAATGGATCAAATCGGACACTTGATGTTGACATAGTCTACATCGTATTTCTGGTTGTGCTTAAATATCCTTTGGAACTCTAAGGAAAGCAATTGAATGTTGTAGAGAAGAGGTGACATTTTTAAAGCACATAAGAGAATTTTCCACTTAGGAATCCACCAGCTGCAAATCAGTACAGTGGAACCTCGGTTTTCGTTGGTGATCTGTCCGAAAAGAATCGATGAAAACCGAAACCAATGAAAACCGAGGCAAACTTTTCCATAGGAATCAATGTAAATCTAATGTATTGTCGAAGGCTTTCACGGCTGGAATCACTGGGGTGCTGTGTGGTTTCCGGGCTGTATGGCCGTGTTCTAGCAGCATTCTCTCCTGACGTTTCGCCTGCATCTGTGGCTGGCATCTTCAGAGGATGCTATACACCAAATTGCATTTCAATGTGATTTGACTTCACTTCTTAACTGTGAAGTTGAGTTTCAAGGAGAGCCTCGGCATCTTTGCTATACACCAATATCAGATCCTCTGAAGATGCCAGCCACAGATGCAGGCGAAACATCAGGAGAGAATGCTGCTAGAACATGGCCATACAGCCCGGAAACCACACAGCACACCAATGTAAATCTAATTAATCCGTTCTAGGCACTCCAAAAGACATACCAAAACACATTTTTGGTGGATAAATATAGTGTTTAATGCTGAAAAAGGTAACAAACAATAACACTAGGATCAGCTTCAGAGCCAGTGGACCAATGTTGCACCAGAAAGCTGTCCAAAGAGGTCTGTTTCTGATGCCTCTTTAAGATTTGTCTGAAATGGGGCAAGACATTGTCATTAAACAAGTTGCAGACACGGCCTGCAACAGCTTTGTCCGGGGGATTTTTCTCCACAAACCCCTGCCCCTTACTGCAAATCGATGAAAACCGAGGCAAATCGATGAAAACCGAGACAAATTTTCCACTGAAAAAATCGATGACAACCGAAACCGATGAAAACCGAAGGCAATGAAAATTGAGGTCCCGCTGTAATTGGTCCGTTTACCTTTTTCAGTGTGGAGCCACAGACACCTTGAGCATTTGGAAAATCTTGAGACCAGACAATTTGCTTTCAACTCCCTCAAAATAGAGAATTCAAAGATTTGGTGAAGGGAGCCCCTGGTCGCCACGAAAACTGATAGAGGGGATTCAGAAAGTCCCAAATCTCCTGATGACCAGAAAAAATACCACAGCGGGTGACAAATGTACTCCAAATGTAGAAGAAGAAGAAGAAGAAGAAGAAGAAGAAGAAGAAGAAGAAGAAGAAGAAGAAGAAGAAGAAGAAGAAGAAGAAGAAGAAGAAGAAGAAGAGTTTGGATTTATATCCCCCCTTTCTCTCCTGTAGGAGACTCAAAGGGGCTTACAATCTCCTTGCCCTTCCCCCCCTCACAACAAACACCCTGTGAGGTAGGTGGGGCTGAGAGAGCTCCGAGAAGCTGTGACTAGCCCAAGGTCACCCAGCTGGCATGTGTGGGAGTGCACAGACTAATCTAAATTCCCCAGATAAGCCTCCACAGCTCAGGCGGCAGAGCTAGGAATCAAACGCGGTTCCTCCAGATTAGATACACGAGCTCTTAACCTCCTACGCCACTGCTGCTCCCTGTACCCCCAAATGCTTACCCAACTCTCTCACTAGCAAAGGTCCAAACTGCATGAAAAACCCATGATTATCACGGACACTCGCAGAAGTACAGCAACTGTAAATTCCCCATAGGAAGGCAATTCAAAGTGCCATAGGAGGTCAATTCTGATTGGGACCATTACGAAGAAGAAGGGCAGGCTTTGGGGTGCCCCCCATGCTGCTTTTTTGGTCCAAAAATGTACCTGGATATGTCATTTGTACCACTGTGGGGGCTGCCGATGCACTGAATGCTTTGAGTCCAGAACACAGCATCAGGGTTGGGGGGCGGGACGGTTGAAGCCCATCTTTCCTCCGTGCCATGATCCCAACCCACACTGGGTCCCTGAGGAGCGTCAGGATTGAGTTTCCATAGGGAATTCACCGCTGGAACTCCCATGGCAACCACGTGCATAGGTAATGGGGAATTATAGCATGTGACTACCTTGAAATGTAGCTCATAATGGAGGCTAGTATTCTAGCCCATGCGCGCGCACACGCAGATTTGGAGCTTGGGAATATTGCTGCCTCCTCAGCCTTGTATCCGGGACAGGAGACAGTTGCAGGTATTTATTTTATTCACTATTGACACAGGGTGACACAGTTGGCTACTGCCAGTGGCAGTTACAATGCTGAGCTTAAACACTAAAAGGTGGGGCAGAGTTTTGATATAAACAATCTTATTGTCACCGTTCAATATTTCTAAAGCACTTAAAATAGAGCAGGCTGCATCTGCAAGCTGGCCCTGCTGAGTGGGACACGCACAAGACAAAGTCACAAGGAAAGGTTCAGTTGAGGAGGATAAATATTTCTCACTGGGACAAGAAACCAAAAGAAGTTGCATTTCTTGCAGAGAAAGTTGCATTTCTTGCATACATTGTATGTATGTATGTATGTATGTATGTATGTATGTATGTATGTATGTATGCATGTACGTACTTATGTCCCAATCAATCAATCAATCAATCAATCAATCAATCAATCAATCAATCAATCAATCAATCAATCAATCAATCAATCAATCAATCAATCAATCAATCTCTCTCTCTCTCTCTCTCTCTCTCTCTCTCTATCTATCTATCTATCGAGATAGATAGAGATAGAGATAGAGATGATAGAGATAGAGATAGATAGAGATGATAGAGATGATAGAGATAGAGATAGATAGAGAGATAGAGATAGAGATTATAGATATAGATATAGATAGATAGATAGATAGATAGATAGATAGATATAGATATAGATATAGATATAGATATAGATAGATAGATAGACAGATAGATAGACAGAGAGAGAGAGAGAGAGAGAGAGAGAGAGCTGGGCCAAAACTAACAAAATGAATTTCAGCAGAGATAAATGTAAGATACTCCATTCAGGCAGAAAAAAATGAGATGCACGGATATAGCATAGGTGACACCTGGTTTGACAACACTACATGCAAAAGGGATCTGGGAGTCTTAGTAGACCACAAACTGAACATGAGTCAGCAGTGTGATATGTGTCAGGATGCCTAATGGGTGCTGGGGCTGCTTGTTGCTTCTGGCTTTTTGGGGGGATGGGCATTTCATACTGTGTGACTGTTTTTCAACTGCTTTCACCACCAGGTGATGGCCAAGGTCAGTTCCAACGGACTCCTGCTCTTATCAAACTGTCTACATATTTCATTTGTTCTCATGGGAGGTGGATCCTTCGTTGGGGGTTGGATCTTTGATGCTTTGATTTATACTACTGTTTGCTCTGGGAAAAGTCAATTCTGGCTTTTTCAAGCTGTCCTCTGGTTGAAAAAACCTTTGCTCTCTACAAGGTGTTGTTTCTATCATTGAGGATCTGACAATATGACAGCCAAGATAGTCAATGCAATTCTGGGATGCATCAATGAGTGTGTAGTGTCTAGATAAAGGGAATTAATTGTACCACTCTACTCTGCATTGGTCAAACCTCAAGCACACTGCCAGAACAAAGAAAACAAAGAAAAAACGCCCACACAAACAGAAAGCCTTCCCAAGCCCTCAACGAACAAGCACACAAGCCCTCAGAAAAACAAACTGTTAAAGATTTGGCTTTGAGAAAAACCCTCCAAAAAGAAAACCAGAGCTCATCTAGTGCTTTCTGCCCCACCCCTCCTCTCCTAGTGCTTTCTAATGTGGTAATACAAGCCCAGACCATCGGGTCAAAGCCAGTTCTGCCAGGCATATATTCTGGTTACACATTTATTCCCCTGGAATCCCTCCCCCCATATTGTCAGAGCAGAACATCTGCTAATTGTTGAATCCGCTTGTAACCAGCATCAAGGTTATACTAAGGTGACCAGATGGTCACCTTTGTGAACCGGGACGGGGGTAGGCGGCCCCGCACAGGGCGGGAAACGGCAAACCCCAGAAGGCCATGCTCCTGTGTCCGCGCCCGTGGGAGGCTGCCACACTGCCTTGAGCCCCAGAAGGCAGTGCGGCAGCCTCCCAAAAATCGGGACAATTTAAAGAACCCGCGGGATGCGGGACAAATTATTTGAAGGCGGGACTGTCCCGCCAAAAGTGGGACGTCTGGTCAGCCTAGGTTATACTATCAGCAGCAGATAACAATGTGGAGATGCCTGGCGGCTAACCCACGGACCTGATAACAGCTCTTTCCCTTGGCACCAGCATGTCAGGGGAGGCCTAGTTATCTAAATGTTACAAAGCAGCCATAAATTCAGGCCAAACCAACAATGGTTACATATATCAGAAGCGTAAAGCACATTGGGCCTCAAGCATACCAGGTACGACCCTGCGACCCATGCAATACTGAAAGTAGCTCTGTCCCCTCCCTGTAGTGACAGAGGTGCAGGGGGTGTCCCATGCAACCACTTGGCAGATTGAGGCAGACTGCAACAGATATATTTGCAATTTGCTTTAAAAGGGGAATCCCCGGGGATATTGTGAGTCATGTTTAGAATGAACATGCCATTTGGGCCGTGGCGTAGCGCCAAGGGGACGAGGGGGGTGCACGACACACCGGGAGCACACCCGGGGTAGGGGCGGATGGGGCATGGTAGGGGTGCAGGGCGCACACATGACCCGGATGCAGTTCTCCCTCACTCTGACCCTGCATCAGGGAGATGAGGGCGAGGGGGTGAGATCTTGTGCTTTCCATATCAGGGGGAGGAGTCCTTTGTGGATGTAAGTTCGTAAGGGAGCAGCAGTGGCGTAGGAAGTTAAGAGCTCGTGTATCTAATCTGGAGGAACCGGGTTTGATTCTCCGCTCTGCCACCTGAGCTGTGGAGGCTTTTCTGGGGAATTCAGATTATCCTGTACACTCCCACACACGCCAGCTGGGTTACCTTGGGCTAGTCACAGCTTCTCGGAGCTCTCTCAGCCCCACCTACCTCACAGGGTGTTTGTTGTGAGGGGGGAAGGGCAAGGAGATTGTAAGCCCCTTTGAGTCTCCTGCAGGAGAGAAAGGGGGGATATAAATCCAAACTCCTCCTCCTCCTCCTCTTCTTCCTCCTCCTCCTCCTCCTCCTCCTCCTCCTCCTCCTCTTCTTCTTCTTCTTCTTCTTCTTCTTCTTCTTCTTCTTCTTCTTCTTCTTCTTCTTCTTCTTCTTCTTCTTCTTCTTCTTCTTCTTCTTCTTCTTCTTTGTTTTGGACTAATTTTTTAAAAAAACATGCCCTTTGCATTAGTTCATTGAGATAAGGAAATTGCCAAACTGGAACAAACCATTTGTGACCCAACTTGTGAAATCCTGCAGCCTGGGATTCAAACCAGATTTGCCTTTAAGAGTAATGTCTATAATGTATAGAAAACTAAAGCACGCTTGGCCTGCGAGGTCCATGGAAATAGTGGCAAATCGTGCAGAGCTAACCTCGATTAGCCGAAGATTCTGATAACATCAATTGCAATTACTTATCAGCAAAATGCGTACTCTGAAAATGCCACATCATAAATCTACCAGCAGCAAGTCAGCTGACAAGTAAAGTGAAAGATCTTGACAAAAAATGTTTTTCACTGCCAATCTTTTTTAATGTTTCAAACTCCCATTTTTTAGCCCTCATTATTGTAGTAGCAGCTAGCCCCCACCCCGCAGATTTTCTTAAAAGAAAAAGGCAAACTCCAGTTTGCTTTTAGTAAAAGAGAGCTGTGGTGAATATGGGTGAGGAAGTGGGTAAGTGGTGGTTGGATGTGAGGGAGGGCAGAGTGAGGTATGTGAGGATGAAGTGGATGTGTATGAGAGTATGTGTGCTGTGTAGTAGTATTGGGTGAGGCACAGAGACTGACGTCTCACATGGCAAAGTGTGTATGTGTTTCACTTCCACTCGTATTACCTATCAGTATTACCTATGTACTGTTTTCACTGCTCATCTCTGGCCATCTCTGAGAACATCCTAAGCCCTCATCCCAAGCCCTCAGGCCACAGACAGACAGGCTGCACGAACATTCTAAGGGTGACAGTTAAACAGAGCCAGCTTCATGACCTGGTGCGCCAGGAAAAAGATGTTTTACCTGGCTCAGGTATGGACTTTTGGCAATTTGAAGGTCCGATTATCAAGGACGTAGGTAAGGGGGGGTTCTCGGGTTCAGACCCCCCCCCCCATTGCATGTCCAAAGCTCTGCCTCCCGCCGTTTGTGGGTTTTTGTATTTTTAAAGTGGGTTTTTTGTTTTTGGCCTGCAGGGAGCGCAGTTTTTAGGATAGTGGCACCACAATTTCAGGCTATTGTCAGGTAATACTCCTGATGATACCACCCCAGTTTGGTGAAGGTTGGTCCAGGGGTACGAAGTTATGGACTCCCAAAGCGGGTGCCTCCATCCCCCATTGTTTCCAATGGAAGCTAATAGTAGATGGGTCTACCCATTTGAAGGTCCATATCTTTGGACCCCCTGAATCAAACTTCAGTAAACCTAGGTGGTATCATCAGGATAGTCTGCTGCTGATACCACCCCGGTTTGGTGAAGGTTGGTCCAGGGGGTACAAAATTGTGGACTCCCAAAGCGGGTGCCTCCATCCCCCATTGTTTCCAATGGAAGCTAATAGGAGATGGGGGCTACACCTTTGAGAGTCCATAATTTTAGACCCCCTGAACCAAACTTCACCAGGAGAGTCTCCCAAAGGTACCCTGAAAGTTTGGTGCTGCTAGCTTAACAATTGTACCCCTGACAGCAGGCACCCCCCCAAATTTTCCCAGATTCTTTTTTTAAATCCACCCCCTTCGGCATGGATTTAAAGGGAGAATCTGAGGTCCCCAGTTTAAACATTGAAAGTGATGTTGTTTCAGGGTGGGGGATAATCCACCCCAAAACAGCATCACTTTCAATATCGTTTTATCTGGGGACCTCAGATTCTCCCTTTAAGGTGGATTTAAAAGGAGAAGCTGGGCTCCCTAATTTAAACACCATTGAAAGTGATGCTGTTTGGTGGTGGATTCCGGCATCACAGCAGTCACCCATGGGGGGGGGGGGGTGCGCAAACCTCACATTTTGCACTGAGCTCCATTTTCCCTAGCTACCCCTCTGCCTGGAGGGGAGAGAGAAGGGACTGCCGGCTGCCAGCTGGGAGTCCAGCTGGTGGGGGAAGTGGGGCGGGCGGGTCACGGGAGTCTGCCATCTCCTTTCTACTGCAATGAGGATGCAAATTGAATCTACCTCATCAAGTGTTTTATCTTTTGTAGTCTATTTACTGCATGTGATCCTATGTTTCTATGACTGTGCAACTTCGCTATATTAACTACTGTATATACTCGCATGTAAGTCAACTTATCCGCGAGTGAGGTGTATTTTAAAAAAATATTTTAGGGTTTTTGCTTTGTCATACTCCAGGGGGCGCAGTTTTTAGGCTAGTGGCACCAAAATTTCAGCCTAACATCAGATGACACTCCTGATGATACCAACCAGCTTTGGTAAAGTTTGGTTCAGGGGGGTCCAAAGTTATGGACACCCAAAAGGGATGCCCCCATCCCCCATTGTTTCCAATGGGAGCTAATAGTAGATGGGGTTACATTTTGAGGGTCCATAACTTTGGACCCCTTGAACTAAACTTCTCTAAACCTGGGTGGTATCATCAGGATAATCTCTTGCTGATATCAGCCAAGTTTGGTGATGTTTGGTTCAGGGGGTCCAAAGTTATGGATCCGCAAAGTGGGTGCTCCCATCCTCCATTGTTTCCAATGGCAGCTAATAGCAGATGGGGCTACCCTTTTGAGGGTCCATAACTTTGGACCCCATTAACCAACCTTCACCAACATGGGTGGTATCATCAGGGGAGTCTTCTAAAGATACTCTGAAATGTTGGTACTGCTAACATAAACATTCCTCCCCTGACAGGCACCCTCAAATTTTCCCCAGATTCTCCCTTCTGAGTGGATTTAAAGGAAGAATCAGGGCTTACCAGTAACTGCTGCATTTCCCACACTCAGAAATATACACGAGTCAATAAGTTTTCCCAGTTTTTGTGGTAAAATTAGGTGCCTCGACTTATATGTGGGTCGACTTATACACGAGTATGTATGCATATCTATAATGTAATGCATATCTGTAATGCATCTGTAATGCATATCTGTAATGCATATCTATGAGGGGGATTGTATCTACGTGATTGAGTTGCATTCCTAACTCAATGTAATTGCTGTAAGATATATGTAACCAGCCTGCTATATGTTACCACTGCCATTCTGAGGCAGTCTTTCCTTGATCTTTACTTTGAGGCTTCACACACTGAGTAGATAACTAGGCTTTCCCTTGACACTTTGGTCTTATAAGAACTGGGATTTATTCCGTTAACTCGTGAGGGCAGGATGACGGGTGGCTCTCTATCCCTATCTGTCGTCGACCTTGGGACGTCCCAGCTCCAAACAAACTCTTTCTCACATTTCTTGGGAAAATGGGAGGGACTAACATCAGAATAAAGGGGATAGCAAAAGTCAGAGGTGGATTGAGAAGAAACTGCACCTGGGGCACGTGTGTGCCCTGCGCCCCAGCCACGGTGTTGCCCGCCCCCCACCCCGGAACACCCCTGGAATGCCCCTGCCACACCTCCGCTGCGACTCCGCCTGGGGCATCACCCCCCTGCCTCATGGGTGCTACGCCACTGGCAAAAGCCAGAGTCCATTTATTGCTTCAAAGTTCAAGACCTAACGATACCCCACTCCACAAGAACTGTGCCAGAATGTGTACACAGAGCATACAAATGCGAGAGAGAGAGGTGTGTGGAACACCAATGAAATCAGAAGTTAGTCAGGAATGTTAAGGAACCCATCTAAATGGGTGTGACCCATTCCAAAATGATGATAGATTAGTGAGGTAAGAGCAATAGTGAACAGAAAGGCTTGAGGAAGACGGTCTTTCTCTGTAGTGAGCCAGCTACTCCCGGACATTATTGACAACGAGCGCAAGGGTGTTTAAGAGGCATAAAGACGCTCTGCACTTCAAGCTTCTTGCTGTGAACCAGCATTCCCGGCCTCCGGGATCTGGATTTGTACTTCTCAAGAGCTTTGCTGTCATGGTTCTGCCATTGTGTCCTGGATTTAGAAAGAAGGGAGGTGTTGTGTGAGAGAGGGAAATGTTAAAGGAAATAATTGGTGTGCTGGACACACTTGTGAAATAGTTCAGAACACTTTATACTTCCTTTGTACCCATGCCAATGTCACCAAGACCTTGAGAGCACCTGTCATTCAGGGGACTGGAGACGCGTTAATCTTCCCTGGAAAGTTCTGCACATGTTTGCCTTTGCGCCTTGATGATCCTCGCACGTACAAGACTGTACATGGACGCTAGGCATGAAACCCATTTGGAAGGGTACAATCCCCAAATCAGACTTAGGAATGTAGGCGCAGAAGAAAGAAGAGAAAAGAGGTAGAGGCAGAAGGAAAGAGAAAGTAGAGAAAGAAAAAGAGAAAAGGGCTTTAGATTCAACAAGAAAGGTTATTTCTTCTTTCCCTCCATTATTTTTCCTATAATGGAGAGATGGCAACCATAAAGCTGCTGACCAAAGAAATCATGCAGGCCTTAAACCTATTCTTTTACTGTTGCTAGCTTAGCCCAATAACTCCAAAAATGCCTCTTTGTTCACAATTACACAAAATGTGCAAGCTAAACTGTTTTCAAGATCCCGTTGTACCCAAAAGATACCTTAAAGTTGCTCTTTGTTTCCTGAGACAATAGGGAGGCCTATGAGAAAGTTCAGGCTCTTTGTCTAAGACATCGGGTAACAAGAAACATTAATGATAAGGGGGAACAAGGGTTTTTGGTTCATATAACGTCAAAGAGTGAAATGCTGACATCTTCCAATGGGGATTCTGGACAACCCCCAAGTGCTGTGGGAACAGGGAAAATCTCCACCTTTTGTGTGATTGATTGATGATGTGGACATTTTGGGGTGTATTCTTTGCTGCCATTAATACTATAAAAGTGAGGACACACCGCCATTTTGGTGTGGCTCCCCTGATATTGTCTTTGCCCGCAGTTGGCCGAATAAAGATCTTTCTGATTTTATTCTGTATCGGCTTGAGCTTTTTTGAGCTTATTTAGTTTAACTCATTACGTCGTTGTAACAGGAACATCGTCTTTGAGCATTCAGATGACCTCTGAGATTTTACTGTAAGACTCCCCCTCCCTGACCAATCCAGTAGTTGAGGACTAGACAGCCAGAATCTGATGGATCAAGTGTGGGACTAGGAATCTAGTGGACCAGGGTCAGCCAGAGCAGATCTCCGTGTTTTATAGATGGAAGAATTGTGAATGAATTGGGTTTCTAACCCCCAGTGATCATCTTAGTCTATTCAGTAGAATACTGGCTAGTCAGCATCTCTGTCTGTGGCCTTATTAAATAATTAGATTTGTTTTGAACACCAGGTTTATCCCTGTCAAATGTATTCGAATATTAGATTTTCTGAAACTTTATTTTCCCCCTTGTATAACCTCTTTAAAATGAGTTAGGAACCTATGAGAGTTTCAGAAACTGCAGGCAAAGCAGAATCCACCTTTGTTTACACAGAGCCTTCACTATTTCTTTTCATTTATTCATTTACTAGCAGGGTACCCGTGCTTCGCCACGCATACTTCATCACAGGCTCTCTATGAATTTCGGGGTGACATTCAGCATACTTCTTTACAGCCTGTTTGTGAACTTTGGGGTGACATGCAGCATATTTCCTCACAACCTGTCTGTGGACTGGCGGGTTTGTTTTTGCATATTTCGCAGCAGCTTCCTTTGCATTTTGCTACATTGAACTGCATTTGCCATTTCTTAGCCCAGTCACCTAATTTATGAAGGTCCGCTTGGAGCTCTTCGCAATCCTTTGTGGTTCTCACCACCCGACATAATTTGGTATCATCTGCAAACTTGGCCACCACGCTACCCACCCCTACATCCAGGTCATTTATGAATAAGTTAAAGAGCACTGGTCCCAATACGGATCCTTGGGGGACACCACTCCCTACATCTCTCCATTGTGAGAACTTCCCATTTATACCCATTTCCTGTTCCTCAACCAGTGCACCCACCCCACATGTTTTGAATACGGTGGATTCGCAGCGCACAAAATGGCAGGCGTCACTGTGAAACTGACAAGAGCTTCATGCAGCAGGCAGACAAAAAGGTCAGTTTTGTGCGGCAACGTTTGTGTTTTTTCGTGCTGTGGGAACACACAATCCCCAAATGAATCTTTTTATAACATCCTAAAGACGTATTTATGCTGTACGGAATCCACCAAGGAGAGAAATTGTCCCCCCTCCAACAGCCTTTTTCTGCGAAGCTGCAACAAGCTCTTTCTAATTCTGTCCTAATTCTTTGCCAGTTATACCTCCGGTCTTGCCTTTTGATTGGTGTTCTGTCTGTCATCTATCAGACAAGAGTCTCATCTGCTCTTGTGAGCGTCCTCTTTCTTTTTGTTTGTTTTCTCTCTCTAATGCCTCATTGAAAGATCTGACATTTTAAAATTCCAGTTTCACACAAACGCCTATTAGTAAGCCGCTGTTCTTAATCTGTGCATTAGGATCTTCAGGATAAAGTGCAGACTGGAACTTGGCAATGTGCTCATGACAGCTACTTCCTGGGTAAGAAAGAAATTGGCACATAGAAAATATGTTGAATCCAAAACAACTTGGGAGGAAAATGCTAGTGTCAAAATTCTTCAACCACCCGGACAGATTATGGCTTAGATCCTATGTATGAATATTTTGTAATAGGCCCCATTAATTTAAGTGGGGCTTTCTTTTGTGTAAACATGCTTAGGACTTATTGGCAAGCGTATGTTGGGTCCGGGGCGTAGGGGGAGAAAATGGGACAAAATGGCACCCAAGCGCTGCCCCCTGCAGCCCTGCCCCCCGCCCCCCATGACCCCGCCCCCATGACTCCGCCCTGCCCCCCACTTACCTTTTTCTACCGGCTGAAAACAGATTTCTGCCAGCTGAAAACGGGCCAGGCTGGTGGGGTGGGGCCAAGCCGGTGGGGTGGGGCCAAGCCTGATGAGGCAGGGTGAGGGGAAAGGGGGTGGAGTCATGGGGTGATTTTCCTCCCCCATCAGTGTGCGCCCGGTGCATGGCGCCCCCCCTTATAGCTCCGCCACTGGTTGGGTCAGTGTAGCATGGCTACAATTATACATCAGGTATATCTATTGTATAGGAGCAGCAGTGGCGTAGGAGGTTAAGAGCTCATGTATCTAATCTGGAGGAACCAAGTTTGATTCTCCGCTCTGCCACCTGAGCTGTGGAGGCTTATCTGGGGAATTCAGATTAGCCTGTGCACTCCCACACACGCCAGCTGGGTGACCTTGGGCTAGCCACAGCTTCTCGGAGCTCTCTCAGCCCCACCTACCTCACAGGGTGTTTGTTGTTATGGAGGAGATCGTAAGCCCCTTTGAGTCTCCTGCAGGAGGGAAAGGGGGGATATAAATCCAAACTCTTCTTCTTCTTCTATATCTCCTTTATACCTATATTTAAATCTCTCTATACTGTATATCAGGTATATATAGAGAGTATACATTTATATTAGTTTTACAGCCATTTTACTGTCACAGCTAAATTTAGAGATACTAAGAATTCCCTGTTCGATACCCTGAGCCCATCCCTCACCTTGTAAATCATTCCTTTCAAGTTTTCCTGGAGATAGGAATGATTGTGAAACCAGTGCACAAACATGATCAAGAATTTGTGCTTCAAAGGACATGCTGGTTCTCTTTAAAATGCTCACTGCAAGTCAGCAAGGCTGTTTTAGAACAGCAAACCAAGCAGGGATTGAAGGGGTAATCCTTCCGGTTCCTTTCCCTGCGGGGCCCCAAGATGAGTTGAGTCCCCCTGTTTGAAGAGAAGAAGAGGAGTTCGGATTTATACTCCACCTCTCTCTCTGGTAAAAAGTCTCCTTTCCCTTCCTCTCCCCACAACAGACACCTTGTGAGGTAGCTGAGTCTGAGGCCCCTTCCGCACACGCAGAATAATGCGTTTTCAAACCACTTTCACAACCGTTTGCAAGTGGATTTTGCTATTCCGCACAGCTTCAAAGAGCACTGAAAGCAGTTTGAAAGTGCATCATTCTGCATGTGCGGAAGGAGCCTGAGAGACTTCTGACAAGCTCAAAGCGGCTTTCCCCACTACAGAAGGGAGCTAAGGTCGACTCAGTTCCCTTCAGTGGAGGGCGATTCCAGGCTGTCCCCACAACAACTGAGTCGGCCCCCTGGAACTGAGCTAAGTGGGCGGGATCATCTTGGTGCCTGTTTCGCTTCTCGATCGTGATTGGCGTTTGTGTTACAGTGGGAAACGGGAGCGTTTTTTTTTACAGTTTTTACAGTTTACAGTTTACAGTTACATGCGCTTTCGGCCCGCCACGACTCTCCCATTCTGCGCATGCCACAAAAGCGGCTTGTGATTGGTTGAACGGATGAGGTGTCGTTTCGATGCTTCCCCACTCCGAAGCTTCGTAGCGGTATCGACCTTGTTCCGGCAGAAAAGTGTAGTTCATAACTGCGACAAGGATGTCGCAGTTCTGGGGGGGGGGGGGAACTGAGACAAAACAATGTTGAGCTCGGTGGCAGTGGGGATTCACTGAGGCGAACCTAGGTAGAAACCAGTTCACCTCTGTCAGTGGGGAAAGCCCCAAAGTCACCCAGCAGGCTTCATATGTAAGAGCACAGACACAAATCCTTTTCACCAGATAAGAGTCCACCGGTCACGTGGAGGTGGGGAATCAAACCCAGTTCTCCAAATTAGGAGTCTACCACTCTTCACCACTACACCATGCTAGCATTTTATGGACAGAATAAGACTAACTGTTGCAGAACTACAGACTAATGTTAGTTATTGCAACCCGCAGGGTTCACAAAGCAAGAGACATCAGAGGGAATTTGCCTGCCCCTGCATGGGCTGTGAGAGTTCTGAGAGAACTGTGACTGGCCCAAGGTCACCCGGCAGGCTTCATGTGGAGGAGTGGGGAATTTAACCCAGTTCTTCGGATCAGAGTCCCAGGTCTTAATCACTACATCATGCAGGAGCGCTACCATGTTCTTTTGCAGGCTCCGTTTCAATGGGGCTTCTGCCAGAAAACTTTATTCTAGACCCGTGGTGGCGAACCTTTGGCACTCCAGATGTTATGACTACAATTCCCATCAACCCCTGCCAGCATGGCCAATTGGGCTGATGGGAATTGTAGTCCATAACATCTGGAGTGCCAAAGGTTCACCACCACTGTTCTAGACTATTCCCTTGCTTTTCTGCATCCATGCATTGGGTTCCTATTGAAACTGAAATTTGACCACTTGGAAAGAATAGCTTCCATTTCAGGATCAGTTTGGCTCCGGCTAGCAGCCAATTCAGTTCAAGGTTTCTTCCTCCTGTACTTTTGTGATCGCAAGAAAGGGACTTGTTGGTTGTGAAACTTCTAAGTTGCCTCCTGCTCATAATCCATGACAAAAAACCGGGGCGGAGCGAGAGGAAACCGTGCCCGGGGCGCACGTACACCCTGCACCCCTTCCACAATGCCACCCACCCCCACCCTGCCCCAGGACATCCCTGGAACGCCCACGGCCACGCCCCGACCACACCCCCGCCGCGATGCGTGCCCGGGGTGTCGTGCCCTCCCAGCCCCATTGGCGTTACGCTCCTGCAGAAACCTCGTCGCTTGCACCAGCTGGTCCATCTTTCTGTCAAGTTGTCATTGAGTGGCCTTACAGGTCAAGGGATTCTCCACGAATATGTGACCTGACGTTTCATTCCTCCTAAGTCTTGCTGATTGCCCGGTTGCATTATCAAAGTGGAAAATCTTCAAGAGTTATTTTCCATGGGCTGTATTGGCCGTTTGTAGCTTATTAAAATGCAACCCAAGCTCTCGCTGAATGTCAGTGAGGTTATGGCTTCAGTGTAACAGAATCTATTTGCTTCCACCATTTCTTAATCTTATGCTGGTATTCAGGCTATACTGGAAAGGTGACCTAATATCAGCCTTGCAAACATTTCAGTGATCTAGCAGCAAAGGGACTGTTCGCGAAAGCAGCTGTTTTAGATTAGGTGATAAGAGTAGAATTTCAGAAGTGCTCAAAGGCATTAACTGTCAAGTGATTTAGACTTCTGGTGTGATGTTTGCATCAAAACAGGTAGGGTGGTGATAGCAATCCTTGAAAAAAAATGCGGCTATTTAATCCAACTATCATGACCGCATGTCATCTCAGATTAAAGTCTTGAGTGGTTTCTGGAAGGGGTTTCTGATCCGGAGAACCTCTCTGGTGAGGAGTTTTTGGGAGCAGCAAGTGTCCTTCAGTAAAGCTAAGCAGGTGCTGGACTGTCCCCTGGCTCTGTCATCATTTGAGAGAGAGCCTGTTCAGAAAGTGTCATAAGAACATAAGAACAAGCCAGCTGGATCAGACCAGAGTCCATCTAGTCCAGCTCTCTGCTACTCGCAGTGGCCCACCAGGTGCCTTTGGGAGCTCACGTGCAGGAGGTGAAAGCAATGGCCTGCTGCGGCTGTTGCTCCCGAGCACCTGGACTGTTAAGGCCTTTGCAATCTGAGATCAAGGAGGATCAAGATTGGGAGCCATAAATCGACTTCTCCTCCATAAATCTGTCCAAGCCCCTTTGAAAGCTATCCAGGTTAGTGGCCATCACCACCTCATCACCACATATGATGAATGGCTGTCAAAAGTTCAGGATTACAGAACAGGGGACAAACTGACAACTCTAATACACAAAAAAATTGCCTTGATCCTTTTTATAAATCTTGGGATCCTTTAATACAATACTTATACAATTCTGACCCTCAAAATACAACCTTTTTACTTTTTACATAGGATTATTGCTAATCTAATTATTAGTATTATTTATCTATATATTTATTTATACATATTATCACACATTTATACCTATATTTTCATGCTGTATTTATGCACTAAAATCTTTTTAAATATATTTTACTCAATTTCAATTTATTAAAATACAGACAGTTGTTTATAAGTTGAAAAAAAGAAGCAATACATATTTTCTCCATCTAATTGAGGAAAAGGATCAGTAGGAAAGAATAGGGAAAAATGGTATAATTATCTTTAAGGAGCAGCAGTGGCGTAGTAGTTAAGAGCTCGTGTATCTAATCGGGAGGAACCGGGTTTGATTCCCTGCTCTGCCACCTGAGCTGTGGAGGCTTATCTGGGAAATTCAGATTAGCCTGTGCACTCCAACACACACCAGCTGGGTGACCTCAGGCTAGTCACAGTTCTTCTGCGCTCTCTCAGCCCCACCCACCTCACAGGGTGTTCGTTGTGAGGGGGGAAGGGCAAGGAGATTGTAAGCCCCTTTGAGTCTCCTGCAGGAGAGAAAGGGGGATATAAATCCAAACTCTTCTTCTTCATCATCTTTGTAGTTATAGTTTAACAAATAGTATATATATAATATCCAGATATTTCTGCCTCCTCCGTCACTTCCTTCCCTCCCTGAAACGTACAATGGGAGATCCTTATGTTTGCTATGATTAAAAACTTCCAATATGCACTAAAATCTTAAACTATTATCCCTGATGGAACTGATGATGTCATCCATTCAGTCGTTCTCGACCCTTGGCGACCCGATATGCAAACTCTTTCGTCATTTTTCGATTAAGTACTGCTTCCTTCAGCTGGTTGATGTTCATGCCTGTATCAGCTTTTATGGTATCTAGCCGTCGTATTCTTTGGCGTCCAGGTCTTCTCCTGCCACCGACAAGTCCGAGCATCATAGATTTTTCTAGCAAATTTGATCGCATCACATGACCAAAGTATGTAAGTCTGAGCCTGGTCATTTTCCCTTCTAGTGATGTGTCTGGTTTTATGAGGAGGAGTAGTAGTTTGGATTTATATCCCCCCTTTCTCTCCTGTAGGAGACTCAAAGGGGCTTACAATCTCCTTGCCCTTCCCCCCTCACAACAAACACCCTGTGAGGTAGGTGGGGCTGAGAGAGCTCCGAAGAACTGTGACTAGCCCAAGGTCACCCAGCTGGCGTGTGTGGGAGTGTACAGGCGAATCTGAATTCCCCAGATAAGCCTCCACAGCTCAGGCGGCAGAGCAGGGAATCAAACCTGCTTCCTCCAGATCAGAGTGCACCTGCTCTTAGCCACTACGCCACTGCTGCTCCCTTATGCAGCTCAAGACTTCTGCCTTTGTCACCCTAGCTGTCCATGGTATGCATAGTAGCTTTCGCCAACACCACAACTTGAACGCGTCTCTTCTTCTGTCGGATTTCTTTGTAGTCCAGCTTTCACGCCCATACATGGTTATGGGGAAGATAATGGCTTGGACTAGCCTGATGTAACTATTACTCACAAATGTAAAATACATTGTTTATAATTGACGGGGCAGGTCCTATTCTGTGATTACTGGAACCATTTTAAACCAGAGTGTCTGCCAATTTATATGTATTCCAAAATAATAAAATAAACACAATTCATTAAAAGAAAACCTTAATACATTCATAGACAAGGGCCAGAAGCAACTAATGGCTAGAATAAGCTCCAAATTGACAATAAAAGTGGGCAACTTTTTTCCTGTCCAAAATAAAAGTGAGAAGTCCAAGGAGGATAATCTGCCTGCAAAGCGGAGCACAGCTTGGTCCGTTCCTCCCTGACAGTGTTAGGTGAGAAACCACCCGGAGTGATCAAGCCATTTGAGGTGGAACAAATCTTTGGGGTAAAAATTTAATCTCACGGCCACCCAACCCTTCAAACTGGTTTTCGGTGCCAAGCAGCTGTGAATACGTCAAGAACACCTCGATGGAGAAACTAATTTCTCTCACAGAGCATATTATTATATTAAACCTGTGTCTGATATAACTTTCTATAGATAACTAGCGGGCCCGGCCACGCGTTGCTGTGGCTGACTCTGGTGAAGTGGAAAAGAAAGAAAAGGGGAAGCGAACGGTTCGAACATGTGTCATTGCACAATGCTTGCAAGGGAGGGGAGGGGCAAGGGACCCCTCGCTCCCCTCTCTCTCCCCCGTTCCATTGCATGGCAACCCGGCCGGTCCCTCCCTAACGTTCCCCTTCCTCTGCTAGGGTGGGTGGGCCATGTGCAGGTGGCGGGCCCTGTCCCTTTCACTCCCTTCCCTTGCAGGCAAATTATCTAGTGTAAAACACGCTGGGAGGCATGAGCTACGTTGTGTTCAAATTTCAGAGCATTTGGTCCAGCAAACCCCCGGACCCTCCCTCACCTTCCTCCGCTAGGGTCGGTGGGCCATGTCCAGATGGCGGGCCCCATTCCTTTCACTCCATAAGGCAGTGGTTTTCAAGGAAAGCACGTTGGTTCCCTTGTATCAGAGGGTGTTGATTTGACGGCCAGCAGATGGCGGTGTTGCGGAACAGAACTGTGGTTCTAACTGTCACAAGTGTGGCATGTACATAATAACTGGCACAGTGGTGACATATACACAACAGGAGGTGTGGAAACAGTATGGAAACCTGGCCGCACGCGAATGCGACGTCGTGTGAAAATTTCAAAGCAATCGGTCCAGTAGTTTGGGAGATTACCTGTCAGCAGAAAAACGCACTGATAGATTTATATATATATAGATGCAGCCCTGGGAGCCAGGCTGGAATGCTTTATAATTGCATCCTATCCCTTCATACAAGCACTTCATTGCAAGGGTTTGTAAGAAGACTTTTTTACAGGTGGCCCAGCAAACGTCAGAGTTCAATGACAAGATTTCACCTTGCGCTCCAGAGCTGACAAAGATCTGGACCCTGCAGGACCAATCACAGTTCCAAAAGGCCTGCAAGATGGAGCTTGTTCTGGTGGGCCCATGGTTGAGGGCAGCAAAGACATCCAACATAGATGGCCTTCCTTTCCCTTTGTTTTCCTCCATTCATTTCCCCCTTCCCCCTTCCCTAGTCTATGATCAGTGGTGGGATCCAAACATTTTAGTAACAGGTTCCCATGGTGGTGGGATTCAAACTGTGGCGTAGCGCCAATGGGGCTGGGTGGGGCATGACGGGGCGTGGTCGGGCATGACGGGGGCGGGGCATTCCTGGGCGGGGCTGTGGCAAGGACGCAGCCGCTGCGCCGGTCCTTGGGCGGGAAACGAATGCATGCAGGCGCAGGCTGCCACTCACGCCGGTGCACCTCCTGCTAGATGCTTCAAGTTCTGCGCGCTACTGCTGAGAGGAGGGCATAACTGAGGCAAAAATCATGCGGCAAAATCACCAATTAGTAACCCCTTCTTGGCACACACAAACAATTAGTAACCTACTCTCGGGAACCTGTGAGAACCTGCTGGATCCCACCTCTGTCTATGGTTCTCTCCTTCTCTTTAATTCATTCCCCTAGAAAGGGATTGCTTGTTGTGGTCCCGTTGTACACAGCCTGGATTAGCCATTAAAGCATAATAAGCAGGTGCTTAGGGCACCCAGGGGAAAGGGGGGCACCACAGAAAGTGAAAAGGGGGCACCACCACCACAAAAAAAGTGAGCTCAACTTCAAGGTGAACTAGGGTTCCACAATAAAGGCCTCTGTCACATATGTGTATATCTTACAGACAGAAATGCAGCCAACTCCCTTAACTAAAATGCCTAATGACTGATATGGCCCCTCTTCACGAGTACTCCGCCAAACTCGCTCTAGTTGTCCAAGCTCCCATTTCATCCTCCGTGGCTCTCATTGGATGGCTTCCGAAAGACAGCTACGCCCCTTTTCCACCAGCTCATCCAATGAGTTGCTGAGAGGAATCCGACCTCTCTGAGCATTGTGGAAACTAATTAGATCCATAATAAGTCTCCCCAGGTGATCATAAATCCACGCGCTTCCTACACAGGACGGAGGCGGGGTGCTTCCCCCAAACTCAAAGTTTCCAGGAACTTCCCAATCCAGAGTTGGCAACCCAGCAGTCCAGGTAATCTCCCTTTCTCTCATTCCCTCTGGCTCCTTCCGCACATGCAGAATAATGCACTTTCAAACTGCTTTCAGTGCTCTTTGAAGCTGTGCGGAATAGCAAAATCCACTTGCAAACAGTTGTGAAAGTGGTTTGAAAACGCATTATTTTGCATGTGCGGAAGGGGCCTCTGACATGCCACACAAGACATACACAGACATGCAGTCACATCCGCTGTCTGTCTCCTCATGAATGCTTGTGCAAAGAGTCTATCTTCCTCTCCTGGTCCCTGATTGAGCTGCTACTGCTTTGCTTCCGGGTATACACTAGGCCGTTGGCTAGCTGCCACAGAGCACAGACGGCTCACGAGCGCAGGGTGCAGGGGCCCAGAGCTTTGCCAACTGCCTCACCAGCTGCTAGTTAGCCAGGCTATCATGGCCCCAAATGAAGCCCAGGGGTTGGTGGGGCTACCCAGCAGCTGCCCCCGTGACCTTCGTCTGCCCTTTCTCAGGGGCCTGTTATGCATGCGGGCATTTGGGAGGAGGGCTGACATGCGACAGTTGTCAGGGTGCAATTATACAACGACAACTGACCAACAGGGCTCCTGTTTCTTCCCTGGTTCCCTCCACCCCCACCTGAGCAGTTCAAGCTGTTTGTGAGATAAACGACGGCCATTTTTTTCTTTCAGGGTGAGGTTTCTGTAGTTCAAATGCATAGATTTCAATGAGCCTAAACTGGCGGAACTTTGTATAGGATTCCACTGCTCCTAGACCAACTATGTACTTCCATGTAATTAATCAGTATTTCTAATACAAAATTATATCAACTTGGAATGGTCGTAAGTTTATTAATATGCAATAGATTTACATCAGATTGGTTAGGGGAATATCCCTGAAGGGGAGGGAAGAAGTTAGATCAGAACAAGGGGCTGTTAAAGGAATATTCTTCACTCCAGGGGTGTACCACCCAGGGGGACATATGCAGAGGTGGGATCCAGCAGGTTCTCACAGGTTCCCGAGAGTAGGTTACTAATTATTTGCGTGTGCCGAGAGGGGGTTGCTAATTGATCCCACCACTGGACATATGGGGTCAAATGTCCCTGCGCAGCAGCCGTTAAAGACCGGGGGCTGACCTGAGGCTACTGGGCCGGCGAGAGCAAGCTGGTCAGGGCGCCCAACTACGGTGTTGGACTGCTGGGTAGTGTCGTCCCAGAGCCCGCGGCCATCCTGCCTTGGCACAGTGGCAGGTCCTGCAGACCCCCGAGAGCCCCTCCTGGAGTGCCGGAGGACCCGGCTGGAGCAGAGGGTGGTTCTGCGGCGGAAGTCCCCATCCAAGACCCTTGCCCTTGCCCAGGGGCTGTGAGCCCCACCCCCTCATCCAGCCCAGCCACCTCAAGGCCAGCCAGCCGGACTTCCTCCTCTCTCTTCCCTTTCTCCCCTTGTCCCCACCCTGCCGGCCAGGTGCTGCTTCTTCATCCAACTTCATGGAGCGGGAAGGGGGGGAGCTAGGCTGTGCTCCTGGTTTTTTAGCTTCTCTGACCAGTCTTTTTCCTCGCAGGAAACCCCTTTGAGGCCCTGCGGCCAGAAGGAGGGACAGCTCTGATCCCACCCCTTCAGAGCCCCTTGCCCCACGGATGTTCTTTAGTGAGGCAGGGAAGGAGGAAGCACGTGTTTGTTGGGAGGGGGAGGCGAGCGGGCCAAGAGCTGACCTCCTGGTGGTTCCTCTGCTCGTAGACCACAGGCTCCTGGAAAGAATGCTACCAGGGGCGGGGGCTGCTTCTTGGAGTCCCTCCTCAGCTACCCTCTGACCACCTACTACATCATCGCCCACCCGGGGAAGGATGGCAGCCCATGGGTGGGGGGGGGGGACGGAAAACTCAGATCTTGCATTGGACTACATTTTCCCTAGATATGCCTCTGCTTCACTCAATGACTGCATTAGTAGTAACATCCACAGACAGTAGATAGTACACTCAAGTCACAGTTGGGGCAGATAGTACACTCAAGTCACAGTTGACTTATGGTGACCCTACGGGGTTTTAAGGGCAATTCCTGGAACTGGTCCTATGGGGCCATAATTAACAACCAACAGCACCGTGTTAACCAGGAACTCAAAGTATCATTTGATGCTACTGTTGTCCTAAGTCTGTACATCACATGACATGGTAAGTCAGCTATGACAAATATACTAAAGATATATGGAATTCCTGAAAATATAATTAATAATAATGGACCATCCCGTAAGCACTGAGTTGAAGTACATCTACGTTCATCAGTTATGTGATTAAGTCAAATAAGAAGCACTATTCGTTTTCCCTAGCACGGAGAAAAGATTTATGCAGAGCGTAACAGCATAAAAGGAAATATTTGCTTGAAGGGATGACTTGTTAATAGGTGTTCAGGCACATTTTTAATCACAGGTGATTGTTGAAATCTCTATTAATGGGAATGGGGAATGAGAATATGCACTTTGGAAAAAATCAGTTTGTTAAAGAATCATAGCAATGGAAATAGTCTGCCAATGAAAGCAATCTGATAACAAAAAAATGAAACAAGAGTAGAAGAATTTCTATTACTGAAAGCAGTCGAGAGGTCCTTCCATCAAACGGAGGGCCATAAAGGAACTCTTAGGAACACCTGAATATATAATATCGCATTTGACCAATGAGAGGCAGGGTCCAATGTAAGAGAGAATTTAACTGGATATGAACTCATGAAGGTTAGTATATGAAGAAGCTGGACTTATGAAGTTGCTATCAGGGCTGGCACCTAGTTGACTGACATGCTTTCCTAACTCCAGACCACAGCTAAATAAAACAGACGGTGATTGTATCTAGGTGACTGAGATGCATTCCTGTCAACATCTTTGAGACCGCATCACCCCATATGTATCTTCGAGACCGCATCACCCCATATGTCCCTGTACGGCCTCTCCGATCAACTGAGGCCAATCTACTAGTGGTCCCTGGCCCTTTGGCGATGCGGCTGGTCTCCACACGGGCCAGGGCCTTTACGGCTGGAACGCTCTCCCCCCAGCTGTCCGGGCCCTGCGGGACCTTGGTGAGTTCCGCAGGGCCTGTAAGACGGAGCTGTTCCGCCGGGCCTTTGGAGAAACCAGCCGCTGATCGTGCCCCCCTCCCCCGGCCCTTGACATCTGGGCCGTTTACCATCCAAGGGGACCTACCACTCCTCCCCCCTCTTCCTTTTAGGGAAGAGGGAAGTTCAACATTGGAATACTAGACGCCACTTATATTCCATCTTATTGCGACTTGTTGTATAATTATTGTATTTAATTATTATGGTTCACCGCTGCTTTTAATGTTTTAATGTTTTAACTGTTTTATACTGTTTTTTGACATGCTGTACATCGCCCAGAGCCCTTCGGGGATGGGGCGATTCAGAAATCTAAGAAATAAATAAATAAATAAATAAACATAACCACCACCACCACCACCATATCTCTATATATAAAAATGGAACCATGCGTTTGTTGCTTCAAGAATAATCCCGCACCTGCTGGCCCAAACACTCTGCAAATTTCACAGACACTGACTCATTCCCCCGACTGTGTTCTTACGTACCTCCCACTGTCAGACAACACACCTGAGCCAGGTAAAACATCTTTTTCCTGGTGCACCAGGCCATGAAGCTGCCTGTGTGTAACTGTCACCCTTAGAATGGAGGGATGGAGGGGGAGGCATGCAAGGGAAGAGAAGTTAGGGAGGGGAGAGAGAGAGGGGGGGCATGCAAGGGAGGGGAGGGAGTGGGCACAGCATCTGGATATGACCCCCCCACTCTAGCAAAGGGAAAGGGGAGGTAGGTAGGAGGAGGGGTGCCATGCAAGGGAAGAGAAGTGAGGGAGGATGCGGTCACGCACATCAATGACATCGCACAGTATCAGCCTGCGCGTTTCCATGAGCACGTAATGCTGACCTCTGCAATTGACTTGCTGCTACTGTTCCTTTCCCATTTCACCACAATAAGCCACAGCAACGCGTGGCCGGGCCCCGCTAGTTACAACTAAATCCTCTCTTTGCAGTTCTGCTGAAGGTTTAAATTGAAATGGTCCAATAGCTTGTTTGCAGTCTCTTTCCATAATTATGCTCCGTCCTCACATATACAGAACGTCATGTCCCTGGACTGTTCAGTACTGAGACTCTGTATTCAGATGATGTCTTTGTTATGAAACAGCACCAGGGAGAAGCATTTAGATGTCTCTTGCCAGAACTAAAGGTTAAAGTGCCAAAACACCTTCCATGATACCCCCATGCCATGCCCCCCACATCACACAACACCACCCCTGAACGCCAGTTCCCAAGAGGAGCTGAACCTCCCCCCATCCCATGGTCCAGAGACAGTGCAGCCCTCGCTTTGGACAAAACAATCCACACACCCCAGTGTTGTGGAGGGCAACAGCTTGCAGGTGTCTAACAAGGAGATTAGGCTTTGTCTGGGAAGCAAAACTAAAGTAAAAGCAGACAGAAGGGAGGGAGGAGGGAAAGAGGATCCCACTGTCAGGACCAAGCCTGTCAGGGCCCAGATGTCTCGCTGTGTAAGAATTGCAAATGTTTTCCTGTAAATGCTTTCCTGTTTCCCTCTTCCCTCCCTGGCAACTCCCTGGCGCCAGGTCTCCTGCAAGAAGGTGCAAACCGTTCCCAGGTTCTTTGAAGCTCTGTAGTGCAAATGTTGTAGAGTTTGTAAAGCACATTTGGTGTGGGTCAAATGTGTGTGTGTGTGTGTGGGGGGTTTTTGAAGGATATCATCTCTGGATCTAAGCTGGAGAGCTACAACGCGTAGAGTAACAAAGAAAGCTGGATCTAAGCTTGAGAGCTTAGATTCAGCTTTCTTTGTTCCTCTACGCGTTGTAGAAATAAACTGCTTTAGGACTTTCCTACGGTCTCTGTTATTTCCACGTTCGAGAGCCTGACACCCACATCCTGCCCAGGAGTCATGGCAGGATCAAACCAGAACTGGGCAGATCATGATCTTCTGCCCCCCTTCAGGCAACCCTATCCCTCCTCCCCACCCTGGATTGTGGAACTCAGATACAAAAGCTGAGCAGAACTCAGGTATGAAACGTGGGGCATGAACAACAGAGGCATTAACCCACTCATTCTTCCCTGCAGGGAAGTGTTTCCAAGTGTACAGGCGGCCACAATACAAGCTGCAGTCCAAAATACGGTTAACTTCCTGGTGCTCCTGGTGATTAATAAGAAGGGGAGGAGGTTCTTCCACTTGCAGATTCTACAGATTGGCAGGAGGTGCACACTTCTATAAGTCTTAGACAAATTCTCCTCCACAGTTACCTCACTTATGAGATGTACAACTTTGAAAGGGCCCAAATACCAATGCCCCAACTTGTGGCTGGGTTGGGTGCAATGAAGATTCTTAGTGGAGATACACACCAAGCCCACCACCTTGAAACATACATCCTTGTGCTCAGTGGTGGGATCCAAAAATTTTAGTAACAGGTTCCCATGGTGGTGGGATTCAAACTGTGGCGTAGCGTCAATGGGGCTGGGCAGGGCATGACGGGGGTGTGGCTGGGCATTCTGGGGGCGGGGCATTCCTGGGCGGGGCTGTGGCAAGGACGGGAATCCTTGGGCGGGAAACGAATGCACGCAGGCACAGGCTGCCACGCACGCCGGTGCACCTTCTGCTAGACTGCTTCAAGTTCTGCACGCTGCTGCTGAGAGGAAGGGCGTAACTAAGGCAAAAATCATGTGGCAAAATCACCAATTAGTAACCCCCTCTCGGCACACACAAATAATTAGTCACCTACTCTCGGGAACCTGTGAAAACCTGCTGGATCCCAGCTCTGCTTGTGCTTCTTATCAGTCTGGAATGTATAAGTCTCCTTAGATTACACAGGGCTTTGTGGATATGGGGCCAACATTGCTGGATGTTCCGCAACCAGACCTGCAAGTCTTTCAGGCCATCCACTTCACCCTCGACAAAAGACAATGGCTTCCCTTCCTGTTTATAAATCACTTTAAAAGGGGATTGACCAGTACTCTGATGGACAGCATTACTGTAAGCATGTTCAGTGAACGGAAGCAGGTTTGTCCGGTTGTCCTGATGGTAGTTGACATAACATTTTAGGTACTGCTCAAGGACTCGGTTCGCTCTCTCTGTTTGGTGGTTACTTTCAGCATGGTAGGCAGCTCTCAACCCCTGTTCCAGTCCCAAAAACTCGAGAAAGCAATGCCAGAATTTGGATACAAATTGGGCCCCTCTGTCAGAAATTATTTTTCTTGGTACTGAATGGGCGATTCCACACATGAGTAAAATAGGTTTGACCCAGTTCCCTGAGAAAGGTACTAACCTAGGTTAAAGCCATTGTTGTTCCCCACTGCAACCAGCTTGATTCCAGCTTGGAGGGCGGAATCATCCTGTGCCTCTTCGCCGCTCTGTTCCAATTGGCTGCTGCTCTACGGCCATGTTCCGTCTATCCCCACACACGTTATAAAAAAAACTGCCACAGGAATGGAGGGATGAAGGTGGCATTTTTTGATTGGCCAGCTGTATCATGCCCAAAACACTCAGCTGTGATTGGCTGAATGGGGGACTCCTGGCACCAGAGATTCCGCACTTTACTGGAATTGAGCTGAGTTCAAGCGAGGTTCCCTGAAAAAGTAGTAGTTCCCAACTGGAGTCGGATATTTGACCATTACATGGGGCGAAGCTGGTACAAAACCACTTCAATCCCAGTGGTTGTGCGAAGCACTTAGGTCGAATGCAGCTCGAACTTAGGTTGATAACGCAAGTGCGGAATCGACTAATGTAACCTATGAATGTGTCTCACAAATAATTTTTTAAAATTAATTTTAAATCTTCCATCAAGTTTATAATCATTACAAACAAGAACAAAACCCAAGAAAAAGAGGGGAAAAAACCTAAGAATTAAAAAAATCAATAAGAAAAAGAAAGTCGGGAAAGAGAAGAAAACAACATTTTCTACATACATTTCTTAAAATAAAATTGGCTTCCTACTAGACTTCTAATTTACTTAAATAATTATTATAGTTCGGTTACATTTCATTACAGATCCTACCTTTATAGCATCTTATAATAATTCTCCCTAAATTTTATACTGCTGGTAAATTTTAGTCCCTTCTTCCAAACTTTTTCCTGCTCTTTTAACTTAATTATCTGACCGTTGATCATATTTTCCATAATTTGTTTTGTTTCTATTTCTACTTGTAAATACAACTTATATGTTTTCTTTATTAAGAATTTCTCCTCTTTACATAGTGCCTTCCATAATTCTGATTCTCACATACGAGATCACAGGAACCGTTGAGTAGAAAATTCATAACAGATGGTAGCCTTGTTTACATTTTATTCTTGCTTTTTTCCTTTCCCAGAGGAAATGTAGAATATCTTTTTTTCCATACATCGAAATATTTTTCTGTTTTTATAATTGGTATTGGCTGGAATAAGAAAATCATTCTAGCAAGTACATTTGTTTTTATTACTGCAAACCTTCCTGAGAAGGGGAGTTCTAGCAGGGGTGGAGCAAGGGGAAACTGCCCGGGGCGTGCATGCACGCCGTGCCCCTGCCGCAGCACTGGTGTAGTGGTTAAGAGCAGGTGCACACTAATCTGGAGAACCAGGTTTGATTCCCCGCTCTGCCACTTGAGCTGTGGAGGCTTATCTGGTGAATTAGATTATCTTGCACACTCCAACACAGCTGGATGACCTTGGGTGAGTCACAGTTCTTCAGAGCTCTCTCAGCTCCACCCACCTCACAGGGTGTTTGTTGTGGGGCGGGAGAAGGGAAAGGAGTTTGTAAGTCCCTTTGAGTGTCCATTCAGGAGAGAAAGGGGGGGGGATATAAATCCTCCTCCTCCTCCTTCTATCACCAAGGCTAACAGCCATTCATAGAAGAAGAAGAAGAGTTTGGATTTATATCCCCCCTTTCTCTCCTGCAGGAGACTCAAAGGGGTTTACAATCTCCTTGCCCTTCCCTCCCCCTCACAACAAACACCCTGTGAGGTGGGTGGGGCTGAGAGAGCTCCGAGAAACTGTGACTAGCCCAAGGTCACCCAGCTGGCGTGTGTGGGAGTGTCCAGGCTAATCTGAATTCCCCAGATAAGCCTCCACAGCTCAGGCGGCAGAGCTGGGAATCAAACCCGGTTCCTCCAGATTAGATACATGAGCTCTTAACCTCCTACGGCACTGCTGCTCTCTCCTGTATGAACCTATCCAATCCCGTTTTAAAGCTATCAATGTGGCCACCACTACATCCTTCCCAGATGTCTGATGAGAGAAATGTGTTTTAAAACAAATATTCATATTCTGACCGGCTTGTCTATGCCAATGTTTCCCCCTCCCACCACTGCCTTGGGTTTTTATACTTTTGTATGGGCATTTTTTTTTAGAAAATTCAATATTGAATCATAGTACGCTGAACCCAGACACTCCACAAGAGGGAGCAGTCACAACGGTTTGTTTGCTTGTGTTGTTTTTAACCTCAGCAAACTTGGCTGATTCAAATCGCTGTGACTAAATCATGCCCCAAGTGGTCGTATGGCTACATGTTTTTTTTTAATATGTTGAATATACATGCATTTAAAATGTTTTCGATGTTTTAATGCTTGCCGTCTTGGAAACTGTATCTGGGTGGGAAAATGTTTTAAATAAAATCAAGTGAATAATTGTAGACGAAGTGTATTCGTTTGCAAGTGGCCAATTAAACTGAGTTATTTGTTGTATTATCGTAGTTGATCAGAGACTACAGCTTATGATTTCTTCATCTCTGTTTCTAAAATCTTAAGAGTCCTGCTGGTTGGATAAGAGTCCGTCTCTAAGCTAATACATGACTCCTTAGCACACAGGTGTCAAACTCGAGGCCCTCCAGATGTTATGGACTACAGCTCCCATCATCCCCTGCCAGCATCATGGTGGCAGGGGATGATGGGAACTGTAGTCCATAACATCTGGAGGGCCGCGAGTTTGACACCTATGCCTTAGCATATCTTGGGTTACATCGAGGAGACCAGCCCTCAAACAGGGTGGGAAGGCAACAACTTTTCACAGTTTTTTGCCCTTAGCTGTTGACCTTCAGGTGCCTTGCCTCTGACTATGGAGGTTCTCTTTAGAAACAATGACTCCAGGAGTTTTAATCCTCTCTGAAAACCATATAATAATAATAAGAAGAGTTTGGATTTATATTCCCCCTTTCTCTCCTGTAAGGAGACTCAAAGGGGCTGACAAACTCCTATCCCTTCCCCCCTCACAACAAACACCCTGTGAGGTAGGTGGGGCTGAGAGAGCTTTGAAGAACTGTGACTCGCCCAAGGTCACCCAGCCGGTGTGTGTCAGAGTGCACAAGCTAATCTGGTTCAGAGTGGGGAATCAAACTCAGTTCTCCTATAGCAGGGGTCTGCAACCTGCGGCTCTCCAGATGTTCACGGACTACAAATCCCATCAGCCCCTGCCAATTGGCCATGCTGGCAGGGGCTGATGGGAATTGTAGTCCGTGAACATCTGGAGAGCTGCAGGTTGCAGACCGCTGTCCGATCGCAATACATCCTATAGCTTTTCCACTGCTGAAATAGGAATGGGGGTGGGGGTCCCAAATGGCTACTCAAAAAGCTATTCTGACAATCATAGGACCCGCATAGACAAATTCCACCTGGAGCAGAGGTTGTAGTAAGGTGCGGAGCTGCAATTGAAAGAAACAGCCAGCTGGAGTCATCCCACTCCACAGTTAATGTCACATATTGTGGCAGAGAGTTCCATAAGTTAATTCCATGTTAAAGGAAGAGAAACATACTTTTGTCAGTACAGATGTCAGTTCAGTTCCTCTGATTTCAGTGGGATAACACCAGGAACAGAGGTGGGATCCAGCAGGTTCTCACAGGTTCCCGAGAGTAGGTTACTCATTATTGGTGTGTGCTGAGAGGAGGTTACTAATTGGTGATTTTGCCATGTGATTTTTGCCTTAGTTACGCCCCTCCCCTCAGCAGTAGCGCGTAGAACTTGCAGCAGTCTAGCAGGAGGTGCACCGGCGTGCGTGGCAGCCTGCGCCTGCGTGCATTCGTTTCCCGCCCAAGGACCGGCGCAGTGGCTGCGTCCTTGCCACAGCCCTGCCCAGGAATGCCCCGCCCCCGGAATGCCCTGCCACGCCCCTGTCGTGCCCCGCCCAGCCCCATTGGCGCTACGCCACAGTTTGAATCCCACCACCATGGGAACCTGTTACTAAAATTTTTGGATCCCACCACTGACGAGGAATGACTATCACAACCTCTTATTAATTATAATGGCACAGTACCATTTCTATACCAGTATGAACCATGATTTCCCACTGGTAAAATGATTAGGCCTTGGCCTCTCTATGCCCTTTTGTCAGATCTCTAGAGCTAATGATTTCGTCCAGCAGGGCTCTTATGTTCTTACAATGTTCCAAGGTGTTTAACTACAAGCACAGAGACTCTTAAATGATATTCACAGATTACTGTGAATCAAAGCGCGTTGTTTTCAGGGGTGTCTTGGCTAGGGGTATGTACCCAGAATTTTTTGAGTTTAAAAAACTCAGAAACTTTTTAAAAAGTCGGAAAAAACTGAACTGTTTCTCCTGGATTTTTTTCTTTTCTTTCTTTTTTTTTTGACAATTTTCAGGTCTTTCAAACCTGATCCTGAAAAGTTCCAAGCTGCAGAGCTCAATGCTGGGCTTATCTGAGCTGAGCCAAGCATTCAGCTGTCTGCCACCTGCTACCTCCAAGTCCAGGTGGATTTGGCAGGCAGTATACAGCAGGTAGCTGAGGGGGAGAGAGGGCCTCTCCCATTTCGTAAAGGATGGCGAGGCCGAAAAGACACTCAAAAAATGCTGGGAATGTTTGCATTTTTTTCCGGATCTGCTTTTCAGCTCTCTTAAATGACCACCAACCATAAACCTGGCAGAAAACTGAAATGGCTTTTCCGAGTCTATTTTCAGTTTGGCTTTATCTGGATGCGCAGCCCGAGTTCTGGCTTCTGTAGCCTAATTTCTGTGACAGTTCCTTGTTAACGTTTACTGCTTTTAAAATCAGCCGCTCCACTCATACGCCACATTTGAACACTTTCCTTAGACGGGTAGTTGGAAGCTCGTAACACTGAGGTGCAAAATGGTCTTTCCACAGCGTTAACCCTAAGTCTCACTCATGAGAATAGTTCCGTCCTTCAATTGCTGAGGAGAGACGGTCTGAAACACTTCAGCAAATCTCCGTGGGGGTTTAAAAGGACAATTGAAAGGTAGTTTTGCAGTGTTCACTGGCTTCTCTTGTCAACATGTCACGGTTTAAGATTTTATGTCGGTGAGAACTTCAGATGGGAAAATGTTTTTTCCATTTAAGAACTTTATATGCCTCTTGTGTGTTTTATCACATATTTTACAAGATGTTTCATACATCTACAGCACTCCGTTGCTGCTTTAATTGGCAATGAATAATCACATAAAATCCCACTCTAAAGCAGCCAAAATGCATGCGATTTTAAAAAACATTTTGTGTCCTGCTCTTTTGACAAGAAACTGGGGAGAGGGAGAGAAATTGCTCTATGTCACTTGGCACTATAACCCTGTAAGCAGTGGTGGGATCCAAAAATTTTAGTAACAGGTCAGGTTCCCATGGTGGTGGGATTCAAACTGTGGCGTAGCACCATTGGGGCTGGGTGGGGCATGACGGGGGTGTGGCCGGTCGTTCCGGGGGCGGGGCATTCCTGGGCGGGGCTGTGGCAAGGACGCAGCCGCTGCACCAGTCCTTGAGCAGGAAACGAATGCACGCAGGCGCAGGCTGCCACACACACCGGTGCACCTCCTGCTAGACTGCTTCAAGTTCTGCGCGCTACTGCTGAGAGGAGGGGCGTAACTAAGGCAAAAATCAGGGGGCAAAATCACCAATGAGTAGCCCCCTCTCGGCACACACAAATAATTGGTAACCCACTCTCGGGAACCTGTGAGAACCTGCTGGATCCCACCTCTGCCTGTAAGGTACATTATTCAGAGGTGGGAGCTGTAATTTAGTGAGACTCATAGGTGGGCTGAAATGTTGTTGCGCCAAAAGGATATAGCAGCACCGAACACACTTGACAGATGAACTTGCTATATTCAGCTATATGATCACACATGAGCTGATAGCTGGGTCTGTTCAGTTTGACACATAGTTTCTGGGCTAGGAAATTCCTGGGGCTCCGCAGAAGAAACCCGGTGAACGCTGGGGTTGGGGAAGGGCCACAGCAGAATACAAACGACATCGATTTCCATCTCCAAAGCAGTCCTTTTCTTCATCGGAACTGATTTCTTTCGTTTGGAGTTCATCTGCAATTCAGGCAGAACTCCAGGACCTACCTGTAAGCTGGCAACCTGAGTTTGAAACCAGATGACCAGTGGTGGGATCCAAAAATTTTAGTAACAGGTTCCCATGGTGGTGGGATTCAAACTGTGGCTTAGCGGTAATGGGGCTGGGCGGGGCACGGCGGAGGCGTGGCCGGGCATTCCGGGGCGGGGCGTTCCTGGGCAGGGCTGTGGCAAGGACGCAGCCGCTGCGCCTGTCCTTGGGCGGGAAACGAATGCACGCAGGCGCAGGCTGCCACGCACGTCGGTGCACCTCCTGCTAGACTGCTTCAAGTTCTGTGCGCTACTGCTGAGAGGAGGGGCGTAACTAAGGCAAAAATCACGTGGCAAAATCACCAATGAGTAACCCCCTCTCGGCACACACAAATAATTAGTAACCTATTCTCAGGAACCTGTGAGAACCTGCTGGATCCCACCTCTGCAGATGACTTGACTAACTGACGAATAGGCTCACAACGATTTTTTTTGCACATGCACGAAAATGAAGCCGCTGCCAACGTATTGGCAGGCCTTAACCTTGCTGAGGACAACTTATACAAATACCGCATCGTGGAATGTTTATAAAACACATGGTTTATTTGCGATTGGTCTGTGACCGATTTAACTGTTTATGAAACAGCTGCCTGTTGAACAGAGAGGGAGGAGAGTTGGTTTTCATACCACACTTTTCTCTACCACTTCAGGAGTCTCAAAGCGACTTTTGTACACCTTCCCCTCCCCACAACAGACATCCCGTGACGTAAGTGGGGTGTGAACTGTGACACGGTCCAAGGCCATCCAGCAGGCTTCATGAGTAGGAGTGGGGAAACAAACCCAGTTCACCGGATTAGAGTCTGCCACAATTAACCACGGCCGCACGCTGGCTGTGCAGCAACGATTGGGAGGAGAGCAGGTGTCCCTTGGGCTGCGTCAGAAGGCCCCTGCATGACAGCGGAGGGATGCTTTTCACTTTACTGCAATACTAAGGAAGGAGAAGGATCAAGCAATCTGCCAAACAGTGATAAGTGGCGTCAACGAACTGTCCGCTGAAAATCCAGCTCCTTGGTCATAGCGGGCAAACAGGTCGTGATCTGAAGCAGTGGGTCTTGGGGCACCTCCGGAGACTTGATCTCCACCCTCCTCATACTCTGTTGTGCATTTTATCTACTGCACAACACTGTAGTAAAAACAACCCCTGGGGGCATCAGAAAGACAGATCTGTTTATTGTGACGGCTGTTTTCCTCAGCCAGATCCCCCTCCCCCGCATCCAACATGATGGACTCCCTCTCCAAGGCCTATGCCAAGGTCTGCTACAGAAGCGTCAAGTGGCAATTCTGACAATCAAAGTCCCAGGAAAAAGGGTAAAATCAGCAATAACAAAATTTCCCAGCAGCAGCTTAAACGGATGTCTAACAAAATCTGTGTGATCGCATTTAACTATAAAGGAAGCCTCCCCAAATGGAATTCCCTGAGGGATGCCAGATATAACTTAAAAATATTGTTGGGAAATAGGCTAAAGACTATAGATTTGCAATCTGTTGAGGCTCTTGACAGAATTTATCCACGTCGAATGCACCAACCACAGAGGTTTGTCCTAACATTGAAATCGGCATTCGTTCCCTCCCTGATGCCTATGGCAAGGCTCTCCAACAGGGTGCCTGTGCGATCCATGTTGTCCTTCAACATCTTTCTTGGGGCTCACCAAAGGGTTTTTAGAAGGGGCTTCAGACTGTGGGGGATCTAATTGGCTTTCTGGGCAGCAGCTGCCACCACATGGATGGTTTTATTCTTTCTCTCACGCCTCTTTCCCAGCGTATTTTTAGAAATTACTCCTCTTGTCCTAGTGTGCCTGTGTAATTGTAAACAAACACCCCTCCCCTTCCCTTGCATGGCACCCCTCCCTCTCCTTCTGCTAGGGTAGGTGGGCCATGTCCAGATGCCGGGGCCCCTCCCCCTCCCCTGCATGCCAACCTCACTCCCTTCCCTCCCTCCCCTTCCCTTGCATGGCACCCCTCCCTCTGCTAGGGTGGGTGGACCATGTCCAGATGCCGGGCCTCCCCTCCCCCTCCCTTGCATGCCCCCTTCCCCCCGGCCACCTTTTTAGTTCTTCATGTGTTGTGCAATAGCAGTGGTCTCCTAGGGTGTTCCACCTCCTGCAGCGGCCATTTTGTGTTTGCGCCCACCACCCTGTGTCAGAATTCCCAAGGTGCCCATGGTTGGGGGCCCCTATGCCTTGCTAAATGTATCCTCAAGTTGCCATAATATTCTTTGTAATATTATTAGAGAGCAGCAGTGGCGTAGGAGGTTAAGAGCTCGTGTATCTAATCTGGAGGAACCGGGTTTGATTCCCAGCTCTGCCGCTTGAGCTGTGGAGGCTTCTCTGGGGAATTCAGATTAGCCTGTACACTCCCACACACGCCAGCTGGGTGACCTTGGGCTAGTCACAGCTTCTCAGAGCTCTCTCAGCACCACCTACCTCACAGGGTGTTTGTTGTGAGGGGGGAAGGGCAAGGAGATTGTCAGCCCCTTTGAGTCTCCTGCAGGAGAGAAAGGGGGGATATCAATCCAAACTCTTCTTCTTCTTCTTCTTCTTTGTGGGTGGTGGTAATTGTGTCGAATGTCACCCCTCAAGGCTCAGGGAAAACAGCCAATTTTAAAAAGAAAAAGCACCCCTGAAAATGACATCTCCCCACCTTCACTATTTTAGCAGCGGGGCAGACACCCCCTTTGCTACCATGGGGTAGAAGGGCCCCGCAGAAACTAGCATTTAGGACCCTCAACCCACCTGCAAGGGACCTGCACAATCCACTTCCTGGGTAATGACCCATAGGTAGAGATCCACTCTGTTAGCCTATCAGATCAATTGCAAAGTCCTGGGAAACGGACCTTGCTGATTCTTCCCCATCGATTCTCATTGTTAACAGAGGTGATCATTACCCAGGGAGAACATTCCAGAAGCCCCGGGAAGTTTGGCTGGCTTTCAGGGTTCTGTCTTACGGTTGGTTTGTCGGGGTTTTTTTTTAGTTTATTGCATTTATAGATGACATATTTGGAGTTAGAAAACGCAGCAGCTGGCCTCGTGTTTTCAAGATAAGAGGACAGAACAATCTAATTAAATATTTGTTTTAAGAAGCACTGAAAAAAAAAAACAGGTGAGGATTTTCCCATGATGCTGCCAGCCTCAGAATCTGTTTGTGGTCTGCTCTTCTGCTTGTGTGTATGTCATCAAGTTACGGCTGACTTATGGCAACCCCCATAGGGCTTTCAGCGCAACAGGTGTTCAGAGGTGATTTCATGGCCTGCCTCCAGGTAGGCTGAGAGAATTCTGGGTAACCTGTGACTGCCTCCAAGTCAGTGGTGGGATCCAAAAATTTTAGTAACAGGTTCCCATGGTGGTGGGATTCAAACAGTGGCGTAGCGCCAATGGGGCTGGGCGGGGCACGATGGGGGCGTGGCTGGGCATTCCGGGGGCGGGGCATTAATAATTTCTCTGTTACTGTAAAAAACTCTTACTGTAAAAAAAAAGTTCCCAATTTCCAGCTGGCATCTTTCTGTCCATAATTTAAACTCATTATAGCAAGTCCTATCGTCTACTGCCAACAGAAACAACTACTTCTCTAATTGACTGCCTGTCAAATACTTAATACTTTCAAATGCTTAATTTTGTTTGTAGAAATCAAAAGAAGGATACTTTCCTTAAACAAGGAACTTTACCATATTACTAAAACATGTGTTTAAAACAGCCCAACAGGGAGAATGATCCCGTTTTCTACCTTCGCTAACCAGCCACATAGGAAACAACAGGACTTTATGATCTTTGGACCTAATGGAATTTCTAACGGAAAAGCAGACCCAATTAGTAACCCCCTCTCGCCACACACAAATAATTAGTAACCCACTCTCGGGAACTGGTGAGAACCTGCTGGATCCCAACTCTGCTCCAAGTCACCTACCAGGCTTCATCTGGAGAAGTGTGGGGACTCGTACCTGGTTCTCCGATTAGAATCTGCAGCTCTTAACAACTACACCATGTTCTCAACTGGATTTAAGTGAAAATTTAAGTGAAAATCACCCCCAACCCCCTTTCCCCTCACCTGGCCCCGTCTCACCAGCCTGCCCCGTTTTTGGCTGGCAGAAAGCTGTTTTCTGCCGGCTGGAAAAGGTAAGTGGGGGGGGGAACACGGGGGGGCTACGAGGTGAGGTGGAAGGGCCACGGGGGGGGGGGGGCGGAAAACTCGGAGCTCACTCCTCCCCATACACCAGTGGTGGCGAACCTATGGCACGGGTGCCCGAGGTGGCACTCAGAGCCCTCTCTATGGGCACAAGCAAACAGAGTCACCCCCCCCCCCACATGTAAGCTAGCCTGGGCCACTGGGCTCGATTATTAGCATTAAACCTAAGACCTAGTTTTGGGAAGCAGTGTAGGTAACCATGTTAAGCGCTGTTAAAGTCCACTGATTTTCATGCAAAGAACTAAAGCGCGACCTTTTACCTGGGAGTAAGCTTGGTTGCTGGCAATGTGGCTTGCTTTTGAGTAAACCCTCCTAGGGTCATGATTCACCCGTTGGAAGAGTTGCATGGTTGCTTCAAAGCAAAGCCACCGACTACCACCAAGCTTACTAACGAGTAATGTATGCCTCGGAGACAACCATTTTTTCGAAAGGAAAACCTCAGTATTCAGGTTCAATTGCAGTGTTGGCACTTTGCGATAAATAAGTGGGGTTTGGGGTTGCAATTTGGGCACTCGGTCTCGAAAAGGTTCGCCATCACTGCCATACACACTCCCTGGGTGCACTCCTGTCCAGTGCCCAGTTACGCTTCTGAGAGTGTTAGATATGATACATTAACCAATATGTTATGTATGTTCTTGCTGTTTTTAAATATTGGAAGCTGCTTTGAATATGCATTCAGTGGAGGAAAGCGGATTAAAAGAGCACAAATAAACATTTTGAAGGTATCATTTTTACCCTCCAGTCCGAAATGCTTCAGAGCAAAGGTCCCCGACCGTTTCGAGCTTGGTGGCATCTTTGGATTTCTGACCCAGTGTGGTG